>NW_019396191.1:650515-662433 GCF_000591075.1 Eurytemora carolleeae
TCACAAAAAAATGTTGTTGAAAAATGCTTTTATTTTGATTTTAAAATTTCTTCACTTTTTATATATTTAGAATTTTATTTATTTATCTATTTATGTATTTATTTATTTATTTATCTATTTGTTTATTTATTTATTTATTAAATGCCAAAAAAATACATGATAAATGTATTAATTTTTTTGTTATTCAACTTTATATTTTGTTATTAAGAATAAAATAAATAGTAATCTCTGTTTGTTTGTTTCTATGTCTGATCATAACTCAGGAACCCCTTGACCGATATACCTCAAATTTTGATTGGGAACTCGGTTGAACTACGGGAATGAACCATGGTGTGAAAGTTTGATGTTGAGAGGGTAGACCTTTGAAGAAAAACTTTTTGAAGGGAACCCGTGGGTACCTTGAGCTGAGGGTAACAGGCAAATTTTTTTTAATTCAAATGAAAAAATGTAATCTTTAAAATTTCATGGGCAACGCCGGGAACTTCAGCTAGTTAAGAATAAAGTCTTTTATAATAATAAAACATACCCAAGGGGTCAGAAATTATTGAATTCATTAAATCTTACCGAGTTTTTAAGATTTTCTGGATGAAATTATCTTTTTTGTTCAATGTTTAGAAAAAATCCCGTTATTGTGTCATTTTGGAAAGTTCAGCCGTACTTTCATCCTTACCAGACTTTTGAGATCAAAGGATTTTGATTTCTTTTGAGTCGTCAAAATAATACAACGCTTCTTAAAAATTTGAATCTATTTAACAGGAGAAAAAAATCTATTTTTGTATTATTTCTGTTTATTAAACTTTCTTTTTAATTAAAAGTTTGAATTCAACTTTATTTTTACTGTACTAAATGTACAGTGTGCAGGGGGTTTCACAAAAAATGAGACTTCAAATATCTTGTTAATGCAAAAATTGACAGAAATAAGACATGTACTAAGAGATCAATACTTCATTATGAATTTGAAAATGCGCCAATTTAAACAGAAATAACAGCGAAATTTGTAATTTTACAATTTCGAGGAAAAAATGAGAAAAAACATTTTAACATGTTTACTAGAAGAGGGGCGCGAACTATTTGCGGATTTTTTTACGACATTAAAATCTATAATTTTTATAGTCATATTTAAGAAACCATTTCAGAACTAATAGAATAATTAGAATACTTTTTCGTATTGAAGATTATTTTAACGATCGTTTTTTTTAAAAAGTGAAAACAATCCATTCTTAGTTACTTAATGTATTATATTGTAATTAATTCATCAAATTAAAATTATTTGAGGGTGCCAAAAGAAAGCAGATTTGTTTCCTTTTATCAATAACATTGACTTGTTTTATCAACTACATAAATATTTTTATTTCTAACATTGTGATATGAAATCTATATATTGTTTTAAAAAAACAGTCCAAGGCTCTTGTATGTAGAAAGCAGGATATCAGAACAATGCTTTTTGATATCAGGAACAAAACGTTCAAGTAAAAAGTTTTCAGTATTATTGAAAAAAATCTGGTAAAGTATTCTATCTAATTAAAGGAATTCTTTTATTGATTAAATGAACTGTCAGGGTAGTTTCTCAACAGTACCCGGCCTTGAAATCTTAATTTTAGTAGCAATAGGAAAAAAAGAAAACCCCATTCTTCTTTCTTTTGATTAAGAAAATCCCAAATATAAGACATTTATGTTAACGCACAGTAAAAAATGTACTTTGAGCCTGTTTTTTAAGTTTAAAGTACTGATATTTATAGCTTTCTATTATTAGATTGAGCCTGTCTATAAGTTCAAAGTAATGATAATTATAGCTTTCTATTATTGGGTTTGTTTGATTAATAGCTTAAACTAACTTTTTTATAATTTTGTATTTATAACTTGAGTTTTTTTATGTAAATGGCTCTGTTGGTAACCGAATAATGAATTTTTGTCTAAAAATAAGTTATGTTCAATATTCATCCAACAATTCAAGCACGATAAAATACTGCTTTTAATTACACAAAGTACAGTTTTTCCAACTGAAGGAAGATTGTATTCATAAACATGTAAAACAAAACCTTCTTTAAACATTCTTCAGCGCTAGTTTTTTTTGCACTGCAGAGAGACTTTTTAATGTTGAAATAAATAGAATATACAAAATAGTTATTGATGTCGGCAAAATATCGTACTACATGATTTTTTCAGATTTAGAAACATCGTGAACCATAATGTTAGGTACTTTCCCAAAGGCATTTACCCAAGTGGCAACTTCCCAAGTCCGTTCTAGTCACAGCGCTCGGCCCCCCTAGTATGTTCTTGCCACAACGCTCGATCCCTATCCTGTTCTGGGCGCAGCACTCGGCCCCATCCTAATCCTAGCCACAATACTCTGCCCCCATTGCAGAGCCTGTGGCACCTCTGAGGGCCTAACCTAAGTTGCCTCATGGGAAATTGACACTTGTGAAGATGCCAATGGGAAAATGCCAATATCTTAAACAGAATTCCTAGTTTGAAACATCTATGGTCAATGACTTTGGATTGAAAAGATAAAGTGATTAGAACATCAGAGTTTGTTTCTTTATTTATTGCCTTAAAATTTCATATCAAAACTCAAGAGACATGGTTCATGAATAATGAAAGTTTATTTTTAAAGATTACTAATCACGTAAAAATACATTCTCAAGCTGTAAAAAAACTTCATAATTTCAAGTGAGCCTCCATTTATAGAGAGGCATGGCCAACGATACACTTATTAGCTACTGATTAAGTTAGAATTATATATCCATGTTTTGTATTCAAACAACTATTTCTTTTAATTTAAGATCCCACATTTTTGTCTAGATTAAGGTTTCAAGGGTACCATTGTGAATCATGCATGGGCCATGAAGGGTTCTTTGAATGAAGGGTTCCTTGAAATGACAACCACAGTCTCTTAATGCATGGTTTTACAACAGATAGTTTTTGGTATTTCGTTTTAATTAGTTTTGGGAATTTTGACTTTTTTCTTCTTTTTCAACCAAACATGACACCCAGGGTCCAGAACTAGAAAATATGATTATGATTATTATTATTATTATCATTAATATTAATATAATTATTATTATTATTATTATTAGTATTATTATTATTATTATTATTATTTACATCATATTTACCAGTTTTCTGTATTCTTGTTCTTTGACAGGGCTGAATCGAGTATCTCTCCCCCTCCCAGAAAACAGATCCAAATATCTAAACAAATATCTTTAAAGGGATTGTGGAGGTAATTTGTCCACTATATCTGAGTAACAATGAAAAAGAAATTGCATCAATATTTACCACTTCACTAGACATTCAATTAGACATTTCAGCTCTTTAAAATTAAGGGTCTCTTGAAGTAACGTCTAAAGTCCCTTTAAGGTACAATATATTGTAATATATTGTAACCAAAGTTTAACTTTAGAAAGAAATCCTTCATGCTTCTTAAAGGGAGTGTTCGCGAAAATGAAACGGGGGTATAAGCTTACGTCGAAAAATTTTCGATGGTGATTGCTACTTATCTTACTTCTATCTGTTGCATCTATAAAGAGAAAATTGATAAAAACGACTCATACCGTAGAGTGTATCGTCAATGCAAATTCAGAAAGTTTCAATATTTTATTCGGATTGTAAAGAAAATCAATTTAATTCCAAAAAAATCATTCAGATATTACAACCAATAATCATTGATTATTTTTCGACGCATTAGTATATAGTTGATACCTCATAATATTTTGTATTTATAAATGATGCAATTTTAACGACGATTAGTTGGCCACCAGGTGTCTCAGCTTTTAATGTTTCTGCATGACTCCACGTGGCAGAGACACCTAGCGGACACAAAATCGTCGTTTATAGTGCATTGTATATAAAACAAATAAAAAATATTATGAAGTATATATGAATGCACAACAGATAGAATTGTAAGATTAGTAACAATTACCATCGAATATTTTTCGACGTAAGCCCCCCTTTCATTTTTCGCGAACACTCCCTTTAACCTAACTTATTTGTCTGAAAAGCTATTGTAATCGATTTCTTATAAAGATGGTAATTGGTGAATTAAAACTAGAAGATTTAGAAGCTCGCAAAAATCGTATCAGCAATATGTTTTACTTCTAGTCTAAATAATCGCTTTGTGCGATGACAAATAGAGAATCAACTCTTAGATTTGCTATTTTTTTATTTATGGAAAAGAGATCATATCAAATTTAATTAATATCATACAAAGATTTTAATAAACACCTTGCGGTATATTTTTTGCCCAAATTGAAAAGTATTTTTTGAGAATATTATAAAAATCTGACTCACCCAGTATGGCATGATTTTATATGGTTGAATCTACGGTATATTCATGGAAAATTTCTATTCATTTTTTTACTTTTTAATGTTTTAGGAATTTATATTTTTTCTGGGAGATCTTTACAAACTCTAACTTTTCATCTTTTGACGTGTTTTACAAAAGAAATGTTTCACATTTTTAGAATTCTATTCTGGTTTTGTATAAGACTTAAAGGGAGTGACTACTGAACTGTAGTTGAACGGAGAGTGCAGTGTTAAAGAGAAGAGTTGTTTCCCCTTAAAATAAAACCCTGTATGGAAAAAAAAATCGTCTTCTCAAAAATAATTTTTGAATACTAGCCTTAGAGGGCGCTTCGCGCCCATCTTCTAAATTAATTGTGAACATGTTCTCTTTGTGAACATCGTAAAACAAAACAAAAATAATTTGCGGATTTTCACAAAAAATTTCGTGGATTTTCAAAATTTTCAAAAATTTAATGAAGATCGAATTTTGATGAAGATAAATATTTGAAATTTTGATCATTCATAAACCTTCCCTGGGGTCCCTAGATGTCCCACAAAAAAATTGGGCCCGATCGGTTCAGCCGTTTTTGACGTTTATTGGATACAAACAAACAAACAGACAAGCCAAATTTATTATAGATATATATTTTTTAATAGAATATATTTCCCCTACTTCATTTGATTGTCTGCTTACTAGAAGAGAATTCATTGTAAATTAGAAATCAAGTAGGCAACATACTTTACAGAAACTAATAAAATAAACAATAAAAAAGTTTCCCCATGGAACCTTGCAGTTGGGGATTCCAAAGCAAGCGGATTTTGCTTGCTCGCGAGCCCTTATATTCCGCACAATTCAACGCAATGCCAGGCAGTTTCCCACAATTCCGTGCAATTCGGCACAAATCCGTACAATTTCGCACTATTCCGCGCAATTACATGTAGTTCCACACAGTTTTGCATAATTCCGCAGAATTCAGCACAATTCCGCACAATTCCGCACAATTCCGCAAATTTCCGTGCAATTCCGATTGAAAATTTAATCAATTTAATTTCAGGAATAAAATAAGATGAACAGAAATGTTCACACATTTTTTTAAGATTTTGATCATCCCTTGATGAGTGCAATCCATTGATCAATTCCATGGATCCATGTGCTGTGCCCTACTCCATTCTAACCTGTTTATTCTTGACAATAATTTCCACAGGACCATAACTGGAAGAGTAAGTAAGTGTACTCACGGAACCATCCTTATAAAAGAAAAAATGTAAAAATCCCTCCAAAAATCATATTTACATAATTATTAGATACAAATTCTATATGTTAATCTGCTTGAAATGGTTCCTAAACAATGATTGCTTAAAACTCAAAAGAAGTATGTCCATATATAAGTTTAATTAAAAATTCTAAAAACAATCCTTTTTTAAAAATTTTACTCAACAGATGTCCAATGTGTTTTTTAAGTATCACAAATCACAGTGAATTATATTTACCTGAAGTATATGATCAACTCCTTCCTCTGTTCTTTTCTCCAGCTCTATCTCCTTTCTATCCTAAACGAAATAACATATAACAATCCATTTTGTTTTATTTTCTTTAAACATTATACTTTTTAATTATAAAATAAACAAATATACGTCAAATTAAAGTAAAGAAATTGAGTCTTTGCCACAAACCCTGATTTTCTAACTCAGCTATATGTTTGCAACCCAATGTTGCAGGACTTACATTTTTAAAAATATTAATTCAGCAAAGAATATTAAAATTAATATTAATTATTAAATAATTCAAGCTTGAAATATTAGGTTTCTAACGATAAAGGGATTTTGTTTGTATAAAGGCTCTTCCTTTTATGTATATGTAAATGTAAATTGTATTTTTAATAAGCAACCAAATAATTTTTTTATTCTTCTAAAAGTAACTAGATCGGAGTTACGAGTTCACAACGGCATAACAGAAATTTTTCATAAATTATAACCTTTTCCTCTTTATAGATTGTGATGAATTTATAAATGAATCATTAGACAAACAAAAAATACATTTTAAATGATCTAAACAAGTAGAGAAATGAAAAACAACAGAAAAACAAAAATAACTATTATTTCTGTAATAACAGCCGAATAATGAATAACTTCTAATTTTTGCAGCATATTTTTTTTAAGTGAGGGAGGGGTGGCAATTCTTGAACTTACTTGGGTTACACTGTTAGAAAGCGTGAGAGGGGCGGCAAATATATAACTTCCTTGAGTTACACTGTTAGAAAGTGAGGGAGGGGCGGCAAATATATAACTTACTTGAGTTACACTGTTAGAAAGTGAGGGAGGGGGGGGGGCAAATATATAACTTACTTGAATTACACTGTTAGAAAGTGAGGTAGGGGCGGCAAATATATAACTTACTTGAATTACACTGTTAGAAAGTGAGGGAGGGGCGGCAAATATATAACTTACTTGAGTTACACTGTTAGAAAGTGAGGGAGGGGCGGCAGTTCTGATCAACAATTTTCGACTAAACAGCCCTGAACATGAATACTAGATAATTCCTGTCAAAAAAGTAGTGTTATTTATTTTATTTCTTGTCAAAAATATGGGTTCTTTTTATCAAATATAACTTTTCTTGCGATATATTAAAGGGACTGTAAAAGTAAATTCAAGTGACCCTCCTTGCAAGAATAACTGAAAAGCTACAATGTCCATTATCAATTAGATTTGAAGGTTTATAAAATTGAAAACTGATTTTTTCGATTGTGATTTCTTTTCAAAATTGAATTGCGCATTTCTATTGCAGAATAAACATTATAGTAATTATAAGAATTAAATTTTAAATTTAGAAAAACGACAATACATTCCAAATTATTGATCAGATAAAGGTTTCAAGGGTGAATCGGGCAATGCCATATTTGCAATCCCTGAAATTAAGTATAGTCCCATTAAGCTGATATAGAAAAGATAAGTGTGTTTTATTTACCTTGCAAGTTAACTGTGACTACACTGCACTCTTCAATCAAATCTGAATTTTCTAAAAAAATATTAAATTTTCATTCTTTCTGTAACAGTTATTAATTTATATGGACACTTAAATGGATAAAAAGCTGTTAAAGAATCAGAAAAAGTTTAAATTTTCGTTCTTCGGAAAAAAGAAATTTAAAAATGAAGAGTTGTAAAGCAAATTTATTTCCTTAAGTGTTAACCCTGTATTTTATATTCGAATAATAATGTCAATCTGTAGGTAGAGAGAAGTTAACCCTGTTAACCGAGTAGAGAGAAGTTAACCCTGTTTACCTGGGTAGAAAGAAGCTAACCCTGTATACCTGGGTGAAGTGAAGTTAACCCTGTATACAAGTGAAGTTAACCCTGTTTACCTGGGTGAAGTGAAGTTAACCCTGTATACCTGGGTGAAGTGAAGTTAACCCTGTATACCTGGGTAGAAAGAAGTTAACCCTGTATACCTGGGTGAAGTGAAGTTAACCCTGTATACCTGGGTGAAGTGAAGTTAACCCTGTATACATGGGTGAAGTAAAGTTAACCCTGTATACCTGACTAGAGGGAAGTTAACCCTGTATACCTGGTTAGAGAGAAGTTAGTCCAGTATACCTTGGTAGATAGAAGTTAAATCTGTATACCTGGGCAGAGTGAATTATCTAGATTCCTAAAGCTGAAAAGGGTGGGCAGAACTGGATGCTGTACGGAGCTGCAACTTCTTACTTGGTGCAACAAAGCAGCTAAAAAGTAATAAATTCAAAAATGAAAACGTATATTAAATGTTGCTTAGTATAGGGGGACAACCGCACCTTCTCAAAAAATACCCCAGTAGCGCTTCATTTACGAAGTTTTGTTTATTGCTTTACTGTTATTTAAAGATAATTTTTTGAAAAGGTGGATAAGTTATAGAAATAGAATTCGTAAATATAATTGTTAATAGAGAAAACAGTCAGTATAAATTATGTACAGTTGTCTCTATAATCTCATCCTGTGGGCAACCCTGTACAGTGTTCATACATTAAAGCTGCATGGATACAGACAATTTTTAGAACTCCAGAGACGTACACAGGGGGGTGTATGGAGACTTAGAGGGGGGGACCCCAAAGTTCAAAATTGGTGGGGGAGTGGGGCGTCCAATTCATTCTGTAAAATAAAGGGTTATGGTGGGGAAGAGATTTAGTTACTTTCCTCCAGCAAATTCTACGCACTTTTTACACCATGACTAGTAAGCACCACACGATGTCACTTCGTCACGTGTGAAACAAGTGTATGAAATTTCACAGAAAATGAGTTGCTTATAAAACATCGGAAATCATGGGCGGAAAAATGGAAGATACTCTAATAACACCAAGTCAAAAAAGTCAATATAATTTTGTTTGTGATAAAAATGGAAAAAATGGATCCGGATCTAGGTTATTTCTTTAAAATTTACTGAATTCTTTTAACAAAGCAGAATTTTCAAAATGTTTGTCTTATTCTTCTCTCTTATTTTTATGCTATACCTTGAAGAACCATTCAGAAATCATGAAATATTTAAAATCTCTCTTTTTTCAATAGTTCACTTTTTTAGCATTTTTTTGATGATATTTTGCCTCTTGTATCCGAATTAGTGTATCCACTTATTTATGCTGATCCGGATCCGGAGCCAAAATCATGCGGATCCAAGGAATCCGGATCCGGATCCTTAGCACTGATAAAAGTACATTTTTCCTCAATTGTAAAAAAATTCTCTTAAAGTTTTGTCTTGCATAACAAAACTAGAGTATAAAATATAAATATAAAATATAAATAATAATATTAAATAAAAGCATAGTTATAAAAAATTAAAGCATAAATATACATTTCATGTAAAGTAGAAGATGAGCATAACAGGTGAATTTAAGTAAATTTTATTTTTTAAAATATATTTTTCCTCATTTGTAAAAAGAAATTTGTCCTAATGTTTTGTCTTACATAAGTATAAATAAACATTTTATATACAAATTCTAGGAAGCAACAGAAGAAGAAGAAGAAGAAGAAGAAGAAGAAGAAGAAGAAGAAGAAGAAGAAGAAGAAGAAGAAGAAGAAGAAGAAGAAGAAGAAGAAGAAGAAGAAGAAGAAGAAGAAGAAGAAGAAGAAGAAGAAGAAGAAGAAGAATAAGAAGAAGAAGAAGAAGAAGACAAAGAATAAGAAGAAGAAGAAGAAGAAGAAGAAGAAGAAGAAGAAGAAGAAGAAGAAGAAAAAGAAAATCAGAAGAAGGAGAAAGAAAAAAACATTAAAAAAGAGGACAAAAATGCAGTTAATGCGGAGCCAACATATTAGAAAAAGAAAAGTAAAATCAATCAATTTTGTTCAAATAAATTTCAATTTCAAATAATAAAACAATGAATTAAAATGTTAGAAAATTTGCAATTATTATAAAAAACTATTATGTATATAATTACAAAATTTTTGAGTTTGCCTCGTTATAATTCCAATAATTTAGGAAATGATAGTTCTGGTTCCTTCTTGTTTTTAAAGGAAAGTTTGACTTGAGCTACTTTTTTGTCTCTCTGCTTCCCACAGAACGACTGTAACTGCACTTTCATAATTATTTTAAAAAATACCCCCAAAATTGAAACAAAATATATTCCAGCAAATAAATATTGTTCTCTTACTTTTCTGTATATTTCTTCCACTTATTACTCTCTGTACAGTTTATACTTATCTTCCTCCTGTTGTAAAATACAGATTTATTTTTCTTAATTTCTAGTTTTTGCACGATTCTTCAAAAGGTGTGAAATGATATGATATTAAATCAAAAAGAGTATTCTACAAAATGACTTTACGCATCAGCAAAATCGTAAGTATTTTAACAAAAAAGACGTTTCAAAACGGAGAAGTTGTAAAAAGGGACCCAATAAAGCTGTGGACTAGGAAGACGACATTTTAACAATCTTGTGTTTTTGATGTTATTATAAAGCAAATAATTCTACCAGTATGTAGTTTGAAAATTAACTTCTTTATTGAACTAATTGATCTCGTAAATAACAGTTACAGTCTTTCCATTCCATAATTTTACTGGTCACACTGTATGTTTTTTATTTTCACCTGTGTTCTTTCTCTAGACCGTTTACTGAGGATTGTTCCCTCCCCAGATTCCTCTTTGATCAGACTATACTCCTCCATAAAACTCCAAACCTTTGAAAATAATGCATTATGTAGAACAAAGTTTTCAAGATAAAAATATCTCTTTAATAATTTAACTATTTATTTACTCATTCAGAAGTCGCAAGAAGAAAAACCAAACCAAACCAAACCAGACCAGACCAAATTAAACCAAACCAAACCAAATAAAAGACCTACTAACATTTACCATAACTAAAGAAATGACCGAATTTAATCAGAACCAGCCACTAGTCAAGTAATCATCAAAATGAAATGTAAGTTTAAGGTCTACCTCGTCGGCCCACTTGGCCGCCTTCTTCACGTCAAACATGTCGGAGAGTTGGTTCTCCAGCTCTTCTTTACCTACTCCCTTTAGTACAGTTATTCGTTATAAATCTAAAGACTTGTCATTTCTAAATATTTAAATGTCAACTTTCAACTTTTGAATGAGATAGCATTTAAAAAATTCAATAAATATTCAAAGATTTCAAAACTGTATTAAGGTAAAGTTTGCTTTTATTAAGCTTTACAGTATCTTAAAAATAAAGAAATAAAAAATGGAAAAACAATCCAAAAACGATCCAAAAATGATCAAAAAACGATCAAAAACGATAGTTAAAAATCTAATCATCCTGCTTTTTAGATTTCTTCTTCTTTTTCTTCTTGGGGGCCTGGTCTGTCTGCTGCGCTTTCAGTTCTCATATTCAGCTCCGTAAATAGGATGCATAATTTTTCAAATATGTTAAGTGTACTTTCTACACAAATAGTAAAAGTTTTAAAACTTGAAAACTGAAATAATCAAATAAAATCATTTTCAATTTTAGCGGATTTATTGTGAACATGTGTGAGTTGAAACTCTTTTGGTTCAACACTGCTTTTTATGATTATCATGATATCATTAACAATAGCCATAACATTTGAAAATCAAATTGAAAATATTGGCAATAAATTTAATCGCCTTCAATGATCCTTTAAGGATATTACTGAAAATATAACATTTTTAATTTTAATTCAATTAGTAAATGAAATTAAAAACTTTGTTCAATAATATATTTAGATATTTAGTATTTATTCTGGGAAAATTAACAAATACGTTTCTTCCAAACTTGATTTAAACTAAATTTTTTGTATAAAGTTGAGCTTTAATTCTTTTAAAGAAGAATTTTATTCTAAGTCTTAAGCTTTTTAAAGTTTTTTTTGTATCGTCTCAATTTCAAATTCATTCATGGTGAGCATTTTCATTTTTTTTCATTATATAAAAATTATTATAAAACAAGTCTTTGTATTGAAAAATCATTTACCTTTTTGTACAGTGGTTGTGTAGGGGCCGGATTCACAACTAAAACTATTTTTAGATTAAAGGAATTTTTAAAATAAGACATAAGAAACTTTTAGGGTGGCTCTTCGGGGTTGTTCTTTGTACACTAAAGAACATAAACCATGGGAATCAAATTTAAAACCCTAGGAATTTTAAGCTACTAATAATAATAATAATAATAATGATAATAATAATAATAATAATAAATAGA
>NW_019396191.1:662699-773149 GCF_000591075.1 Eurytemora carolleeae
GGGGGGGGAGAACAGCTTTAAAAAAGCTGCCGGCAAATCATGTGGCGCTGACAAGGACAGAAATAAGGACACACACAAGGGACCCCACAGAGACAAATGCCATAAGAAACTTGATACCCAAGTTAGAGCAGCGTCCTGAACCTCGTCGTTCCGGTCTAAATATGGCTACCTCAGTATTAGGAGTAATTGTGGGTCTTGAGGACGTCATATTCCCGTGTCTTGCAAATTAATTTTAGACTTCCTTGGCCGTCTCCGGTTCATGCTGGGAAATGCAAGTTTAAAAAAACAACGTTTGTCTTTTTAAAAGTTTTATTAAAACTAAATTTCAAAGTTTTTTTCTTTACATGAGTAAATGTTTGTTTGTTGTTTTCTAAATTTATCTAATTTTCTTTATAAACTTTAAACATGTTAATTTTGGCGGAAATAAAAAGAAAATTATGAATATTTTAAAGAAAAGTTTATTTATATCTTTTTAAGTAATGAAAGCTGGATGTGTTTTGAATTTTAAACGATTCATTCGAGATGTCAACAACCAACATGTCGACAACCAACATGTCAACAACCAACATGTCAACAATTAACTTGTCAGGGGGGGGGGGGGTCTTTGCACTGGAAGAAAAAAATGTTGTATAATGTCGGTGTTCAGAGGCGCAACTAGGACTTTTGCTAGGGGGGGGGCAATATATTATTATGTAATGGTTGAGGGGGGGTTTCCCCCCTTTTTCGAAAATTTTTCAGAAACAAAAGTGTTTTTATAAGGGTTTTAAGTCGAAAAAAAGGAAATTTTAAGTTGTTGCATGCAGATTTGGCTGTGTTCAATTAGGGAGGGAGTCCAGAGTTCCTCAAATAGTAATCACCGCAACCCAAATCTGTTTTGCGGCAAGCGCGCTCCTCAATTGGTAATCTCCACCACCTCAAATAGTAATCAGCCCAAAAAAGCATAAAATTCAATTGTTTATTTCTTATAAATAAGACCATATTGACCTCTTTTAATGGCCCTATGGTGTACAATATTGTTAAAGCTTTCTTTATTGCTCCAGTTTCGAAAATAAATCAATAAATATGCTACACTAAGTGCTAGAAATATATTACGTTTTTTAGTTTCAAGTTTCGCTTTAAGAATGTTTGCGGCATTTTCCTCTGAATGTTGTTTTAAACTCCTAATATAGAGAGGAAACTTTAACCCATTATTAGTGGACTAAATACTTCATTTTCAGTAGTGGGTGTGATGAGACTAATTTTTCAAAATTTTATGTTCTTTCTATGCATATAATTAGTTTTGTTGTAGATGTTGAACTCGAGTAGGCGAATACAAAAATCTAAACACTGTAAAGGTTTTATGAAAATATCTTTTAAATGGAGATGGATATTACTTTGGGTGGGATGAGATAATTTTTAGTAAATTTTTAGTCCTTTCTATGCAAATAATTAGTTTTGTTGTAGATGTTGAACTCGAGTCGGCGAATACACAAATCTAAACACTGTAAAGGTTTTTTGAAAATATCTTTTAAATGGAGATGGATATTACTTTGGGTGGGATGAGATACTTTTTAGTAAACAGGCAGCCCGACCTTTTTTGTATCTTGACGCCAATCATGAAAAGCAGTCATTAAAGTGGCGAATTGGATCTAAGATTCGGCTAAAATGAACTGTGCCTTGATTCTCAGTTTTTGTTGACCAAACAAATCTGAAAATAATTTGAAAATTTAGTTTAAGTCAAACCCCGATAGATGTCGAAAATTGTGTTAAAAGTGCATTAAATTCAAATCACAGAAAACAAAATTTTACGGTGATTACTAATTGAGGTGGTGGAGATTACCAATTGAGGATTGAGGAATTCAAAGTTTGATATCTACGAGTACTATAAACTCAACACAAATAAAATACAGTTCAGAACTTTTTTTTACATTAAATGTTTACAATAGCCTTTAGCCTTGAGAATTGAGAAAGATAAAAATATTTTTTTTTAAAACTAACTATAGTATAAAAAAATTTCTACAATAACTCTATTGGTTTTCTTATTCCTGTGATACTGATTTTCGCCATTCTTTCTTTTCATTCTGCAGGGGGGGGCGCCCCCCTCTCAGGTGCTAGGGGAGGGCGCGCGCCCGGCCGCCCCCCTAATTGCGCCTCTGTCGGTGTTATAACTAAGCACAATCTGTAAACTGCACGACAAAACTAAATTTTCATACCTTTTTTAAGTCTGAACATTAAACAAAGTTCTCGTCTGGAAGAAAGTGCGTGAACGTATTTTTAAGTGAAGAATAAATAATTTCTTAATAACGAGTTGGATATTTTCAAATGCGGTTTCTTTATTACAATTATGGCTTCCGGAAGCCATAACTTTTTCCGGAAAGAAACAATAGAGACAAGTGCGGAAAATAAATTGCTTTATAAACTAATAAAACGACGTTATCTTCCACATCATTGATCAGTTAAATGTTTAAAGGGTACCACTGTTAATCGGACTTGTCCCTTTTTGAATGGAGGTCGAAGGGTAATTTGCAACGACAGGCCCTTTAAGAAGTTGGCAAAGAAAAATTGCGTCGATTATTTGATGAAGCTTAACAAAAAATTTTATATTTTCAAAAAGCAACATTTTTTTGTTAACCCTATCCCAATTGGACTATTTTTGTATTACATAGACTGGGGGGGGGGGTGTTTTCCACCCCCACCTTTTGCTCTTAGAGTTGAGATAGGTAGTATGATACACATCCCTAGTCTAACTTTTCAAGGTCTGCTATAATTAAAATAAATATACCTCAAAAATATATATTTGTACTTTTGACAAATATCAACATGTGACACATATAATTACATCCAATTTTTAGCCCTGTAGTTTAATTAATAAAAAAAGTTATTAACCATTTTTGATTTTTTTGAAACACCGACCCGCCGTTTGATTCTCCACCACCGTACCCTATGCAAAAACATTTTTTTAGCAAAACTTTTTCACAGCTTTTAAGTCGAAAAAGTGGAGAAGTTTATAAATTCTGATTTCAGCCGTTTTTAACATATTTAAAAAAAAAATCGTGGATTTATCGATTAAAAAAAATCCTAAATCTTCTCTTGGAACATGAGACGTCCCACAAAATATTTTGGTCGGATTGAATCAGCCGTTTTGACGTTTATTGGATAAAAACACCCTATCAGACCAGCAAGTACATATACACAATTCATAGTTTGCACAAAAATAGTTCCTGAAAAAATTCTTAATTTGATTTGGAAAGATAGACAAGTTTTAAATCCAAGAAATAAAAGAACAAAAAAAAAGATTTGATGAAAATAGAAAATGGTATTTAATATCTATTTTTACACATTATACATTCTCTTATAGAAAATTAAGGCATGTCTGAAGGTTTGTCGGTTTGTTTGATTTCACTGACCGTTAAAACGGCTGAGCCGACCATAAAATGGTTAAATACTCCCTCAAAAATTGTCTCAATACTTTATTATATAGATTTACTTTGCTTGTCTGTCTGTTTGTCTGTGTCCAAAAAACGTCAAAACGGCTAAACGGTGCGGGCCTAATTTTTTTGTGGCATCACTCATGACCCCAGGGAAGGGTTCTGGACGGTAAAGAAAAAATTTGAAATTGATATCTCAGCTTTAACTTAAAATCAAATTTATAGAAATCTTAAAGGCCCAAACATTATCACTATTTTGTTGAAAACAGTTGTGAGGAAACGATTACAATGATTACAGAGTGGTTGTGGAATGTGAGTGGCGATGGGTGCATGGGTACTTGAAAAAATTATCAAAATTTAAGCCTTTTTTCTTTCTATGTGCTTAATTTTATGGTGGATGAAGTAAGGTATTTAAATTCTAGGGACCCCCCTTTTGGCCTGTGGGGACATGGGGGCAGTGTTTCTATGCAGTTGTTCTATTTATATTCACACCAAACTGCTCATACACTCTCACAGTATAGACTATAGCGGGCCTGTAGTTGTCCCGGGACGACATGCTAGATTTCCACGAAAGGTTTTTGACTGCCATCTAACCATAGAGAATAGAATATATAGAGAGGAATTAAAAGAATCTCTCGGTATGAATTTTTTCAGTCCCTTTCAGCCTGAAAGGGAGTTCAAAGTGTACAAATCATGTAAATGTTCACAAATTATATGCAGTAGAGTACATTAATACAGTATGTTCCCTAGACTATTCATTTCAATTTCGATATTTTTAAAGCTGTTAAATAAACTTTATAATGAATTAGGTGAATAAAAACATCATTTGATTTATATTTATAACGGAAAATCATCGTTTGTAAAGTGGAAGGCATAGAGTCTATGTGAAATGATCATTGGTCAATTATGAAACCAGCCTATTTCATAATTTGGTTTTCTTTTAACAATAATTTTAGATTTTCTATAAAATGATATTCCAGGGCCCAACAGGTTATATAGCATAAATATGTGAAGTACACCTGCAGTATGGAAACAGTACAACAAAATGGCCGTTTTACACTTTTTTCTAGTAAATTCCTCTCTATATATTCTATTCTCTATGCATCTAACGGCCACTTGTTGCATATAATACCCATTCAGGGGTTAAGCTTTACAATTTTTAAAGAAATACTCTAACTTTGTTTTGAATTTCGTATCCCAAGGATCCTTAAGTATCCCTGAATACAGACGTCTATTTATTGGTCGTGTACTCCAGTTGTACACAATGGAACCTGCTGAGCACTAAATTTAAAAGAGTATCGTTGAACGAAACTCTCGAGTTTCCTTTTTGGGGTCTTAACATTTGTGTAGATTTTTGATTAAAGAGAATATGAAGAAACTAAATAAAAAATTCATAATAAAAATATAGATATCCACAAAACTGCCTAACCCCATTCGTAAAACCCGGGTTTTAAAACTTGTTTTCATATCGATACACTGGCTTAAGTTTTGGGCTCTGTTGAAAATATCGGATTTTCTTACTTTTAAAAGATCTTTGTATTCTCTCATCTTTGATCCACACCTTCAATGAAAGAACCTGTCAAATCATTCGTTGGGATGTTTAGAAAGATGAAAATTTCCCTGTATGATAATTGAAGGACTGCAGTATGGTTTTGGTGAATTATATTGACGTACTAAGCCTAGGGGTGTCAGAAATGATTTTTTGCATTTTTTTTGAAAACGTTCAATAAACCTAAAAAAGTTTAATTTTGATAAAACTTTTTGTTCTGGATGATTAAAAATATCTATCTAAAACTTTCTTAAACCGGCATATTTTTTGAGTTTGAGTTAAAGTAAGTATTAATAAATATTGCTTTATATCGAGTAGATATCCTTATACATATCGATGTGAAACCTTTCAGAAAGTAGGAAAGATTCTGCAGATAAAAATTGCCAAACCAAACAGAATTTTTATTTCGAACAAAAATATTTAGAACTTATATAGAAGCTTTCTGGGTTGCACTTTACTCTAGTTTTGCATTATTTTCATTTGTGTATAACAGTATAAAAGAGGTTCCGTTGATGGTTTAAAACTAAACAGCTGATGATTCATTAGAGGGAGGAATGGCAAAAACACCAATTTGTAATTCCCAATTCTTTTTATGGAAAGTGATGGAAACAGGGTATACAGAGTGCTTCAGGTTACAGGGTACTACAATGTACTGCAAAGTACTGGGCTTTACTGGAAGAAAAGCTTCTATATAAGTTCTAAATATTTTTGTTCAAAATGAGAATTCTGTTTGGTTCCGAAACTTTTTTTTTGCAGAATCTTTCCTACTTTCTGAAAGGTTTTACATCGGTATGTTTAAGGATATCTACTCGATATAAAGCAATATTTATTAATACTTATTTTGACTCAAACTCTTAACAAAATGAATATAGAAAAAATATGCCGGTTTAAGAAAGTTTTAGATAGATATTTGCAATCATCCAGAACAAAAAGTTTTATCAAAAATTAAACTTTAAAAGTTTTATAAAAGTTTTTAAAAATATGCAAAAAAAATTATTTCTGACACCCCTAGGCTTTGTACGCCAATATAATTCATCAAAACCATACTGCAGTCCTTCAGTAATCATACAGGGAAATTTTCATCTTTCTAAACATCCCAACGAATGATTTGACAGGTTCTTTGAGTAAAATATAGAAAATGCGTGGGACGAGACTAGGATAGAGAGAGAGAGAGAGAGAGAGAGAGAGAGAGAGAGTAAGAGAGAGAGGAGGAGTATAAATACCGGTGTATGTTAGTAACATGTCTCAATTTCGGGTCTCAATAGAATTTAGCCATCCTGAGAATAGTAAGGGTGGGACCATTTGGCACTTTTTTGATAAAACTGTTCATATCCTATTAGCAGGCGACATAGTTTCTATTCAAAAAAAAAAAAAATTCTCTCGCTTTCGGATTCATTCAGCGCTTTACGTTTTCGTAAAAATTAAATCACTAGTGCAAGCAAAAATATATTTGTTATTCATGTAAAAATCATTAAAAAATTGGTTGAAGAAGTTAAAGGCAAAAAACCAAACTTTTTAGTTGATATTTGCCAAAGTAATCCAAAAATCTAGTTTTTTTTGGCCCCATTGATCAAAAAAATTTTCAAAAAAATCAACTAAATGGGCAATATATATTCAGTAGTTTTAAGTGCAACTCTAGTATACCAATTTCTTTCATGCTACGAAAAAAATAGAAAAATCGACATTCCTCAGTAATTTAAGATTTTTTAAATGCTTGCACTGGCCCATTATTAAAACTCTCAAAAAAAAATTCAGAACCTTTTTTGTTAGTTTAAAGGAACAATATTTGCGCTGTGTTGGTAATTTTTGAAGAAAAAAATTATATTGCCCCAGGATTATTCCTTGAATGATACTTTAATAAACTATTTGAAAAATTTTGAAAAAAAATAACTCCGGTTCCACTTTGATTTCCGTCATTAAGTGATGAAGCCTTCCAATTCTAAATTTAATGATTTTGAGAAAATTAAGTGCACTTTGTCCGAATTTAATGAAATTAAGCCGCGTCTCAAATCCCCCCAAACCCGGTTTCAATTGAGCGCCGGCTTAAATCTTGAAAAATTGAATACAATTTAAAGTGAACCAACCATATTTGAGCCGCGGCTCAAATTCTTTAAATTCGGCCTCTTGTCTCTTTTTATTTTGATGCCTCTATAATTTCAATGCCAAAAACCATTATTTAGTTATATGAATGCAACAATTAGAAATGTTAATAAACACAAAGAATTAAAGCTCTATGTTTCATCGTAATTTTTATCATTGCATGATCCAAACCGGTATTAGGATTGACTTGTCTAGTGTTTAATCGTACCAGCCCGTCTAGTGCACCAAGTACGTGGTAAACCCAGCGCGCATTATGCAAAAAAAATAGGAAGGTTGAACCTTTTTGAGCCAGCTAGTTATGTAGCTACCAATAGCATTTTTAAAATTACAAATCATTTATCCGAAATTATTCACAGATACATTGGGTTCGCAGATATATCTCACTATTTTTACATTCCTAACATTTGCTTCGTAATTTTGAACAAAACGGTTCAGTTTTATTATTGATTTTTCGAGAAATTAATTGCGCAAAGATTTTTTAGAGTGTAGAGTGTAGAGTGTAGACTTTACAATGTAGAGTGTGAGTGTAGAGTGCAAAGTGTAGAGTGTAGAGTGTAGAGTGCAAAGTGTAGAGTGTAAAGTTTAGAGTGTAGAGTGTAGAGTGTAGAGTGTAGACTGTAGAGTGTAGAGTGTAGAGTGTAGAGTGTAGAGTGTAGAGTGTAGAGTGTAGAGTGTAGAGTGTAGAGTGTAGAGTGTAGAGTGTAGAGTGTAGAGTGTAGAGTGTAGAGTGTAGAGTGTAGAGTGTAGAGTGTAGTGTGTAGAATGTAGAGTGTAGAGTGTAGAGTGTAGAGTGTAGAGTGTAGAGTGTAGAGTGTAGAGTGTAGAGTGTGCGACGGTAGAACAAATGTAGATTAATCGTAATTAAGCAAGTAACTCTTATTTTACTCTACAGAGGTTTGGTCCATCATAATAAAGTAATAACACTTTAAAAATTAAAAAAGAAATCAAATTTCTCAAAAACCATTTTTCAAGTTTAACACAATGAAACAATTTTGCATCACTCACCTCCTACTTCTTTTTTTGATCCAACTCAACTCAGCTTTTATTATTATGGATTTGGATACGGCATCAAAGATACTTCAGGTGGGAATATTTTGAATCATTTTTTTTATATCTTCCTACCCCTCCCTTCTCCCTCTTATCCGTATTTAGATAAATTAAAAAGTTAGGGTTTAGGTAAGTAAGACCTTTAAATAAAAAAAACACGTGGCCTAAATCAAAGATTTTTAATCTTGGGGATCTTTTTTCCCATTTCTTTCACTGTTCTTAAAATTATAACTTGAGTCTAACAGTCTTCTTTCCACAATTTTATGGGTCCCACTTTTTATTTTATTAAAATGTTTTTAGGATCAGGAAAATCAAGATGCGGAAAATGGTCCATATGTCGTCCAGGTGCAATATTCGTCAAAATAAAGTGAAATAAAATCGTCTTTGTATTTCGAAATATTTTGAGGACCACCGAATGTGAATTCATAATTGCAGTATCATTAGAGGTTATGATATAAAATATTTGATCCAATGTTTTAAAAAACTCGATTTGAACTTGAATATTTTTAAGTGACCCTCTATGCACGCTAAAAGATGACAATTTTCAATTCACAACGGTACCCTTACAAGCGTTATCAGATCAAGTGTGAATGAGGTATCAATGTTTATAATTTTGAAATCTGATTATTTTCATAAGTGGTTTCTCTACAAAAGTGACTTGCGCATAACTTTTGACCAGATGAAGGTTTTATTGGTAACTGTTGTAAAATCAGGCTTTGCCATCTTTTCATGGAGAATCAACTGAAATCACGCTCACGGTCCCTTGAATATAATATTTTTCCAGGGGCTTGACCCTAACAATCCTCAGAGCCTGCTGCAGAATGGTCGCCATCATATGCAGGTTAATAATAATATTTTACATCTGGTTTACAGGGAAGTTAAGAAATTTTCTTTACCAAAGGTTCCTAATATACCAATTTTTCCTACAAATAACCATCAAAAATTGGTCTAGGGAATCCGTGGTAAAATGTTTAATTTCCCAATTGTTATCGTCTTTTGGGATGAAAATGCGCTTATTTTTTCAAGGTAACTTCGCAGAGCGGGTCGTTATTTTACTTAATTGTCCGAAGGAACGTTCCAGTAACGTAAAGTCTCTCTTTTGGTGGAATCAAGGGTCGTTTATGTTGGTGAAATATTTTACTATTGCTTTACATGACGTTTATTATACTTTATCAAAGTCCATGTAAAAGTGCATTATGGTTTTAAGCAAATAAAATAATTGGGAAGTTAAGTATTTTAATAACCCCAAGGGACAAAAGTATGATAATATCCCTCTGTATTAAAAAAGGCGGTAAAATTCATAACTACAAGTAGCTGATTTTTGTTAAATCAGGAAAGCATGTATTTACATTTTAGTTAGTTATTTTTGTATTTTAGTATTTTTAAAAATACAACAACAACATTTAAAAAGAAATGGGGTCGCCATGAATTTTAGTTGAATTATATCTTCAAAGATTTCGTTAATTCTAGCAAAGATACGAAAATATTCAGCAAAATCATCCATAATTTTAGCATTTTTCTGTGTATAAAGTGACAATGTGAAATTTCAAAATATTTTGTCAATCAGAATTTGTTATTTTAAAATTGAATATTTTCAAAAGATTTGGTTTTCTTTCTTCTTTTAATATTTTAACTAAACAAAGTTTGGATAGAAATGATAGTTTTCAGTTTAATACAGGTTGTCCTACGAAACATGACAGTTGATAGACGACTTGAACGTCGTCTTTCTTTGCTTTTTTAATATAATTTGCTGCATTTATTTGTCAACTAATTTTTAGTAGTAATATTCTAGAGATAATAATCACAAAATAACCATGGCCCATGCATTTCTAAAATGTGGTCTGCCTTTTTTGGGCTTTCAAATATCTGGTAATATTTTAATATCTCCACCCTCTGGTAATATTTTAATATCTCCACCCTCTGGTAATATTTTAATATCTCCACCCTCTGGTAATGTTTTAATATCTCCACCCTCTGGTAATATTTTAATATCTCCACCCTCTGGTAATGTTTTAATATCTCCACCCTCTGGTAATATTTTAATATCTCCACCCTCTGGTAATATTTTAATATCTCCACCCTCTGGTAATATTGACAAAACAAAAAGGCAGAACACATTTTGGAAATGCCAGAACTAGTAGAATTTCGTGGTTATTGTTTCAAGAAACATACATGTTAAAGAAGATTGACGACTAAATGTCAGAAATAAATTCCAAGATTAAAGACGACTTTCAAGTCATATTGTTACAGACATGTTTCGTGGGACAAACTGTATTTGATTTAAATACAAATACAGTGATATATTTGGTTCCTTGTTAGTTTTTATATTACAAATATTTTCGGGGATTTTTCTGTTTAAAAATGTGATTTTCAAAAATAATAAATGTCGATTTTTTTAGGTGACATTTTTCCATTTAGGCTAGCCAAAATCTTTTTTGGGGTTATTTGAATTGTCACAAAAAGTTGGGCCCAATCGTTTCAGCCCTTTGGACAAGCAAAAAAATACATACATTTAAAGATAAACCTAAAATAGCTTTAACTTAAATTAATACAATTATGTAAACCATCTAACATTAGTGTGAAGCCTCCTTAAAGTGTAAACAAAACTTTGAATGTTAGAAAATTATATAGCACTAAGCTACAGGGTTACCCACAAAGGATGAGACTGTAAAGACGACCCAAAGCTCTAGAAATAAGACGATTTGAGGCTTAATTTTTGTTTTCTGCATTCACGAGTTATTTAATGGTTTACGAAATTACTAAGCACAAAAATAAACCCGTTTTCGCCTATAAGGAATCCTAAATGCAAGAAAACGGACTAAATAAATTCCATATATACAATTGTCTCTGAAGTCTCATCCTTTGTGGGTAACCCTGTATAACTTTAAAAAGAAATGTATTATGTTTAACAAGGTTCTAGACCAGTGGAATGTATAATGTTTAACAAGGTTCTAGACCAGTCGAATGTATTATGTTTAACAAGGTTCTAGACCTGTTGAAATTTAAAAGTTTGTTTTACCATAAAATATTGCCTAAAATTCAAAAGTGAGGACAATATCTTCCAAGGATACCAATGTTGTCATTTTCAACTGTTTAAAAGATTTTCTAAATGAAGACGACATGAATGAGTGAAAAAAGACGACATTGGTATGTTCTTGATTATTTTCCTCGTTGTAGTTAAATATTTGTTTGCATGAAACTAGGATACATGTTCATCGTCTTCACACAGCCATCAGCAAACTGTTTTTTACCCCAAGAGCGAGGTCAAGTACGTCATGAGACTGAAGAAAAGAGGTCGAATTGGAGGTTTTGAGAGAGGTCAACCAAAAAGAATCGGAGGTCTGAGAGATTGGGATTCCAAGAGAGGTCTTCTTTTCTCGGTTAGCTCTGTCAGGAATTAATAGAAAATTGAAAAAAATAAGTGTTATAGAAAAATGAATATTTTTGGCTGTCAATTTTAAAAAGCTTCTGATTAATTACTTTTAAACTTGTATTTCGAAAAAACTTATAAATTATTGAAACTACTGCTATTATCACGGAGATGATAATAATAATATTTGGTCTTACTAATACTGTGTAACTGTAAACCTTTCGAATTCTTAAAGCTGCTAATTTTTGATTTTTTAAAACTGATTAATGACTTTTTTTATGTTGTTCGCGCTGGCGCAAATTCTGTATTAAATAAATTTCATATGGTCGATTACCAACAATTCACGTCAACATTAGTTTTAACAAACATTTCAAAGATTTCATGTTTTTTAAAATCTGAAAATTGATAATTTTCAAGTATTTTTTCTCTACAAAACTAATATTCGGTTTTATGCAGCATTAATATTATAAACTGTTCTTAAATATTTTCTGCAAAATGTGTGGTTCTTCCAGTGATTAGGAAGACGACTTTTATAGTTAAGTTATAATAAACTTTAAATAGTCCAATGACCACGAAACTCAGCTATTGTGCAGTGTAAACAGACCCATTTCACTTGATTATTTCTTTTATAAGTTACTAGTAAAACTATTTGCTTAGTCAAAACATTAAATATACTAACGTATTGGTTTAATGTCGTCTTCCTATTCTGCAGTTTTCTGGTTCTCACTGTATTTTGATTTTCTATGAACTGCAGAAATATTCTGGATAAATACTACCGAGACATGAACAACTCGGAATAAAGAAGACATCACCATCCAACTGTAAAGGCTGAAAACAAGTGAATTTGGACAATTGAAGAAAGTAAAGGGATTATTTCCGTAATTGATTCACAATGCGACCAAGTTTAAACTTTTCTCCTTAATATCGATGAATTTATTTTATAAATTTGCAGCTCCTGAGATGGAATTTAAAGAATTTGAGCCGCAGTTTAAATCTGCCAAAACCCGGTTTAAATTAAGAGCCGGCTTAAATCTTGAAACATTTGATACAAGTTTAAGCGGAAGCAACCATATTTAAGCCTCGGCTTAAATTTAAACCGCTGCTCAAATTCTTTAAATTCGGCCACTGTTTTCTTTAAAAAAACTTATAGAAAAAATTTACAGACGGAAGAGTTTTTGTCTTTATTTTGAAGATTGATGTTAAAACTAGTTTGTAATAAAGATAAAAATTACGTTTATAATCTCTTGTATATTATTCTACAGTGAAACCCTTAATAACGAATACATCGGAAGAATTTATCAAATGTCGTCTTGGCAATTTTTCAATTAGTTTTATACTATATTACGTACATTTCAGTATTTGCGAAAATAAATAAATAGCCATGAATATGCGGGAACAGTATTAAAGAGTTCCATGTAATCATTTAATCAAAAAACTAAATATTTGCAACATTCCATTATCAGAAAATGAAGAATACGACATTTGATGAATTCTTTCGATGTATTCTTTATTAAGGGTTTCACTGTATTTAATTGGAAAATGTGTAATTTGTGAATAAAATACATGATTTTTTTATCTTTAAAAGAAAGAATATTAGGATCACAAACTCTTTAATAAAAACATTTATTAGGTATCCCAATTTGATATATAGGGTGGCCCACGAAACATGATGAAACGACTTAAAGGTCGGCGTTGATCTTTGAAATAGTTTGCGTCATTTAGTCGTCAATCTACTTTTTATACATTTATAAATATTAGTCGTAGGACAAGCTGGGAGCACTTTTGAAAATCGTACTTTTAATGAAATAAGGATATATAGGTTTACCCAAGGTTATAATGCAAGGAATGTTAATTGCAGTTGCGTATACTCTGCATACACATTGAAACCTGTTCTCTTTGGGCGGAATTTGTTCGTTTAATATTCGAGGAGGTTGAAAGCATTAAATTTTGTTTATTCACATAATAGTTTCCTATGACCAGAATATTTCATTGAATTTATATGTGAAAGATGGATTCCATGTCAGGCTTCGACATCTGTCTTGTGTTTACATTACCGCCCAGAGACAGTACAATACAGTACAAAAGATGCGTACACCTCTGAAATAACTTTCCTTGCATTATAACCTTGGGTTTACCCAGAGAGGGAAGGCACACCACACCATTTTTTCTTCCAACTACAAAATTCAACTTTATTTTGTCCTTCAACACCTTTTCTTAGTCTAGCATTGTTAAAATTCTTTTTTAAGTACTTAAAACTATTTCATTAGAATTTGAGCCATGTCAATGTACAATAGGCATGAAACGATTCATGGACATTTTTATTTCATAATACCTCAAGCAAATCAAAACCAATTGCTTTGTTCCCTCCACAAAAATTATGTTATTTTAAAAACTCCCCGACCCAATATAAATATAACCTTACATTTGCAGTTTAACAGTGAAATAAGAAAACAACAGAAAAGGGTTTGGTCTAGACGAAATACAGGTGTGGTCCGGACGAAAAATAGGTTAAGCACATTTAAGCACATATATTTTTCGTTTTTTTGCTAAATTAGGCTTAAAAATCGTTGCGCTGCATTTATAACAAAATAAACCCATATTGAATATCATGACGACAGTGACGTTCCCTAAAACTGTTATATATGGCATAAAAAGATACAGTTGAAAGCAACGCCCGGACGAAAAAAAGATGTGGTCGGAAAAAATAATGGCAAGAATTAGAACGTCAGTTGTGGTGTGGAAGAAAAAATGGTGTGGTGTGCCTTCCCTTCGCTCTTTACCCACAAAGGATGAGACTTCTAATACGAATGTACAGAATTTTTACTGGCTCTATGTCATTTGACCTACAATCATTTGTCCTAGGACAAAGTGTAGGAAAAATGATTGTAAATGACATATAACGCCATTTATACAGCATCTGCATGCCGTTTCCTTTTATTTATTATTCTCTGCAACTGTCAACTTGATTCTTTCTTGCCTTATCATTAAATATGTCATCGTATTCAAGGTGAGACACCTGATTTAACTTTGAACTCGTCAGATTTAGAGAGTTTTTGGTCGTCTTCACATTCTCATCTTTAGTGGTTAATCCTGTATAGCTAATGTGGGAGAGAAATTGGTCGCAGTACGTGTATAAAGTCTATTCTAGGTTGGAGAGGCTGAATTGTACAGTGTACAATGTATCATTTACGCCCTCGGGTTTATCATTGAATCCCTCGGGGGTTTAAATTTCCATTGATTCTAATTTGTCTGAGAGTAAATGACATTCCTTTTTAACGAGGGGATTTAATGATAAACCCAAGGGCTTGCGGATTTTGCGGATTTTTTTTTGCCTTTGTAGATTTTCAAAGTATCTTTTAATGAAAATATCTCGGCGGGATTAAATGAAAATTGTTGCATACCAAAAAACCAGCTTTTTATAAAGGAATGTATATTTCATACTGAACAAAAGTATTTACCGAAGGGAAAATAAACTATATTACATGATAAAATAGATGAAGAAGAAATTATTAAGAAAGAAAATAAATATTATAAATATTATATTTGTTTATTTGATTAAAAATACTTAATTTGGTCATTTTCTCTACACAACGGTATCATTACTATTTCAGGAGTCCTTCCCTTTCCTGTGCACAGTGGTATTCATGCTCATCGCTGAATTTAAGCTTTTAGAATATCCATATAATCTATTTTTTCTCAGCATTTCTTGCATTTTCCTAAAGAAAGAAAATTTGGATTGGGTACTAGATAATACTAAAATATTGCAAAGTTTAAAAAAAAAACTTTAGCAGAATACTGTTTTAAAATGTTGGAGGTTTTATCAAAAGTTTTTAAAAAACGTAAAGAATATGTTTTATAAAGATTTTAGGGTAAAAGAAAACTTGGAGTTGGGCCAATATATGTTTTTTATCCATGGTTGGGCTAGCATATGATTGGCCAATAGATAATTATTATTTATCCATGGTTGGGCTAGCATATGATTGGGCCAATAGATAATTATTATTTATCCATGGTTGGGCTAGCATATGATTGGGCCAATAGATAATTATTATTTATCCATGGTGGGGCTAGCATATGATTGGGCCAATAGATAATTATTTATCCATGGTTGGGCTAGCATATGATTGGGCCAATAGATAATTATTATTTATCCATGGTGGGGCTAGCATATGATTGGGCCAATAGATAATTATTTATCCATGGTTGGGCTAGCACAGATTGGGCCAATAGATAATTATTTATCCATGGTTGGGCCTAGCATATGATTGCGCCAATAGATAATTATTTATCCATGGTTGGGCTAGCATATGAGTGGGCCAATAGATAGTTATTTATCCATGGTTGGGCTAGCATATGATTGGGCCAATAGATAATTATTTATCCATGGTTGGGCCTTCGTATAGATTGGGCCAATAGATAATTATTTATCTTTGGTTGGGCTAGCATATGATTGGGCCAATAGATAATTATTTATCCATGATTGGGCCTAGCATATGATTGGGCCAATAGATAATTATTTATCCATGGTTGGGCCTTCGTATAGATTGAGCCAATAGATAACTATTTATCTATGGTTGGGCCTACCATATAGATTGGGCCAATAGATAATTATTTATCCATGGTTGGGTCTAGTATATAATTAAAAAGTGAATTAAATAAATAACCTTCTACAGAGAAAGCATGTGTAGAGAAAAATATAGAATCCACTGAAGGAATTGAGTAGAAGGAACACCCATTGTTGAGGCTAAAACAAAAAAAAATGTTTTCAATTAGTTTTTTTATTTAATTTTAATCATACAAATAGTAATGAACTATTGATGATACCCAGTTTGTACTGTGTAATGATGAGTCCTACAAGAAAGCCAGAACACAGGATGGTATTGTGTATTGTGTACTATACCTCTGAGTATGGAATGAGCTCTATATGAAAGCCAGTACACATGGATGGTACTGTGTACTGTGTACTATACCTTTGAGTATGGGATGAGTTCTATAAGAAAGCCAGTACATTTGGATGGTACTGTGTACTGTGTACTATACCTCTGAGTATGGGATGAGCTCTACAAGAAAGCCAGTACACATGGATGGTACTGTGTACTGTGTACTATATCTCTGAGTATGGGGTGAGTTATATAAGAAAGCCAGTACATTTGGATGGTACTGTGTACTGTGTACTATACCTCTGAGTATGGGATGAGTCCTATAAGAAAGCCGGTACACAGGAGGGTACTGTGTACTTTGTACTAAACCCCTGAGTATGGGATGAGTCCTACAAGAAAGCCGGTACACATGATGATACTGTGTACCGTGTACTATACCTCTGAGTATGGGATGAGTCCTACAAGAAAGCCAGAACACAGGATAATACAGAGGATGAGAATATTTCTCATTGAGGAGAGAAGAGACATTTCCTTTGACTGTTTCCTTTAAATCATATATTTAATTATAATTTTTTTTCATAAAAACCTGACAGTTGAGAGACAATTTTAAAATTAAACAATTAAAAATTCTATCGGATGTTCCTGTCTCGAGAAATTGATATAAAGCTGTGTCAAAATTATACCAAAACGTATATATTTAAGATTTTGCATAAGATTTGTAGTATTAAACAGATCATATTCTATAAATACGAAACAAATCACAAAACGAACATATCCAAGAGAGGAACCTGAGAAACTCAGGTTTGCTCCAATTATTATTTGAATTTAATAATTTTTTCATTTTAAATAGATGTTTTTTATAATATTACTTTAAAACTGTTCCCGTAACATTTACCTATTTCTTTTTTATTACAAATACTGAGATTTAGGTTTTATTTGATTCTCAGAGGTAAATCCCATTTCAAAATTGTCAAGACGACATTTTGTAAATTCTTTCGATGTTTCCGAATTTCTGGGTTTACCTAAAGATAGCAGATTGATAGGCTACCGCCACCGCCTTCATGATAACAAAAAGATTGAAGATGAGTATCAGGGAGATCAAGGAGATGAAGATCCAGATGTAGTCGGAGTTCAACCAGCACACACCGGTCACCTCACCCTAGGTATACAGGGTTTCCCATGAAATATGGGAATTGAGAGAAGTATTAAATATCGTCTTTGATATCCGACAGTTGATAACTATCATAAAGTGCATCAAAAAGAGATTGAATGGCAATCTAATGAGCTTTTTTAAAATGTGGTCTGATCTACCTTCTTTGTATCTTTAAACTAAACATTTAAACAGTATTTGTTGATTTTCAATAACCATGAATCTGACAAATATTCTAATATCTCAGTTTTGAAGGTAAAAAAAAGTAAACTACTTTTAGGAAATCCTGAGACTAGTAGTTTTCAATGTTAAATGTTTTAATCGTTATAATACAAAATTATGTTTATGAAATAATCCGGAATGGAACAAAGACGATATAGAAGCATTTAATTCCCATGTTTATTGGGACACCCTGTATACTCGATCATTTTGAACAAGAAGTACAGATTAAAAGTGAGTTTTAACTTTTTGTTGGAACATATCTATATATAAATTTGGCTTGTCTGTCTGTTTGTTTGTTTGTTTGTTTGTCTGTTTGTATCCAATAAACGTCAAAACGGCAGAACCGATCGGGCCCACATTTTTTGTGGGACATCTAGGGACCCTAGGGAAGGTTTATGAATGATCAAAATTTCAAATATTTATCTCCATCACAATTTGATCTTCATTAAATTTTTGAAAATTTTGAAAATCCACGAAATTTTTTGTGAAAATCCGCGAATTATTTTTGTTTTGTTTTACGATCTACACAAAGAGAACATGTTCACAATTAATTTAGAAGATGGGCGCGAAGCGCTCTCTAAGGCTAGTATTTTAATATTTAAATAGAAAAGCTTACTTTTGACGGATTTTGTATAAGAGATCAAAATATGAAAAAAATTGAAAATAGGAGTCACTAAACTAGGTTGGTTTACGTGAGATAGAGTGCTTTGAGAGGTTTAAAGAAATAAAAGATGTAGAATCTACAACACGGTGAACGAATGATAAAACAATGTTCTCGAAGGCACTCAATACTAGTACTTAGATAGAAAAATAAGAATATCATCTTAATTAGATAGAGGTTTAAAAGACGCACCGTTCACTTGAAATATTCAACTAGAAAAATAAGGATATCTCTGTCGTTCTTTATTATTAGACACAGGTAATTGAAAAATACAATTTTGTGAATTGGACGAAATTACGTGAACAATCTCATTTATCTTTATACCTCATGGTGTCCAATTTCCTCATCCTCTTCCGCTTCCTGTCTTATGAACATTTTACTTTCTATCATAAAAAAAATTTTGATTTTTTTTCAGCAAAGAGTTTGATACTTAATAATAATAATAATAATAATAATAATAATAATAATAATAATAATAATAATAGTAATAGTAATCTACACCTGTAAAATTTGAAATCATAAACAGAACAGAACTTAATGCCAAAGGAACAGCATAGCTTAATAAGTTAAAATCAAATGAATTCAATTGTTTTTAATTTCTTATTTTCTAATTCTTGTATTTTTAAAGGTTATAACTGTAAACCTTTGTATTTTAAATCTTGACTATTTAATCTTGCATACTTAATTTTTTTTTTGAATATAAAATATGCATATTCAGCCTAGACATTAGATGTTAAGATAAGAAAAGAAGAACTTTAGACATGAAATTATTTTCCTTATAGTAAACGATATTTCTGCGAAATGATATTTATGAGGACTTCATAAAAAGAAATTATACGCATAAAGAAAAACAAATTACACCGAAAACTCCAATGACAAAATTGTGTTGGGACATTTCATATAAGGATATTTCATATAAGGATATTTCATATAAGGATATTTCATGTAAGGATATTTCATATAAGGATATTTCATATAAGGATATTTCATATAAGGATATTTCATATAAGGATATTTCATATAAGGATATTTCATAGACATGGAATTTCTTACACCTAGTACATTTCATAGAATAGTACATTTCATGAACAGGACCTTTACATAAGGCTTTTCAAAAAAAACTTTTATAGATAGGTAAATGATTTCCCTTTTCAAAATTATTTATCTTTAACATATTAGATACTGTAATTTTTACGCGATAAGAAACATATTTTTTGTCTTTATTTATAAAATGTCTTTATCTATAAAATGTCAAATCTATGGAACGTCTATAAAATGATTTTGTTAAGATAAAAGTCCATCTATGCAATGTCTGTCTATATCCACGTATTTTACAGAATCAATTCTACACAATGCACTTAATTGTTTATGATTATGATTTGTAAATTATTATTTCTTAAAATTTACCTCATGCATAGGATAATTTTGTTAATGTGCTTGGTTTCAAACGGAAATGATATTTGGCGGTATAAAATGAATCCCTCTAATCCTGAATTTAAAAAAATGATTTTACGTATTGTCATAGTGATTTAGAGAGAGGTATATCAGATTTAGAGAGAGGTACGTATATCAGATTTACAGCGTTACCCTTTAAACTTTTATCTGATCAATAATGAGTTTGAAAAAATTTTTCTCTATTGTTTCTGATGTAGAAATCCGTTATTTTATACAGAAATCACAATTGAAAATTTTTCCTTTTTTTCAAAGAAAAGTATGGCTGTCTCATTCATACTTGAAAAGAAAAAGTTTTTAAGGGTACCGTTGTGAATCAGGCATGATACATGATAGAGAGCTACTGTAACATTTAATCCTTTGATATCGTTACAATCCCAGACATAAATCCTAGGGAAATCAAGATCAATCCTTGTCCCTCATCTTGAGGGTTAATACAAGACTTCACTTTCATTCCCAGTACCAATTCATAATTTACCCAAACCTCTCATCTTGTGTATAATATCTATCTCTCAAGATCTTGAATAAGTGGGTTTATCAATCTTCATTTTATTGGTACAAATATATCTGTTAATATCTATTTATATTAAACCATATTCCATATATCTGTAGAGTCCCTCAGCGGTAAAGCAAGTCTCCACTAGCTCTTAAACAGGAAGAGTCCCTCAGCGGTAAATCAAGTCTCCACTAACTCCTATATAGGAAGAGTACCTCAGCGGTAAAGCAAGTCTCCACTAGCTCTTATGTAGGAAGAGTCTCTCAGCGGTAAAGCAAGTCTCCACTAACTCTTATATAGGAAGAGTCTCTCAGCAGTACAGCAAGAAAATGTATTAGAACAATTGCTAAAGCTAGATATAATGCTCATTCTGAACCTCTATATTATGAATTAAAGATACTCCCCTTCACGGACCTTATTCTTCATCAAAAACTTTCGTTCATGCATTCCATAGCTTTTAGTTACGCCCTTCCTTCTTTCTATATGGATCCAGTGTTCCCCAGGAATTCAGATATTGAGATGCACCAATACCCCTTAAGAAATCGAGATCAATTTTTTGTTCCTAGATGTAAAAATTTATTTATAAATAGATTTCCCTTGTATTCTTTCACTTCCTGTTGGAATGAACTTGACCCAGATTTGTCTTGTATTGCTAGCAAAAATGAATTTAAATATAAACTTAAGCAACATTTTCTGGATAGATTATCGAACTTTGAATGCAATCGGCTATTTTGCTATACCTGTTCAACTCTAGTTTCCTAGATTAAATTGGGGTTTCCATGGTCTTCAATATGATCTGTTCATATTTTTTAATACTTGATACATATAATGAATATCATATATATGTATCCTTGTCTGAAGAAATATTCAGCTTATTCTTGATCTTGATTAGAATAACATGTAGTAATAATATTTCTTGACCAAGAACAATCTTCTACATTATTGAGCCTAAAACTTTTTTTATTTGTGACTGTAAAGATTGACGCCATGTTTCCGCCTCCTGTTCTCCAACCGCCACCGCCGCTACTCTTCGCCATTTTTGTGCTCCATAAAGGCACATTGCAAAATGTTTGAATCTAATCATTATTTTTCTGAACCAGGGGAGCTCGTGTGAAAACAGCCTGAGCTATCTTGTAGCTCCCCGGCCACAAAATATATATATATGTAATTGTATAGTCATTTTTATTAATATGAATATTGTTAACTTGTGGCCTAATAAATGATTTGATTTGATTTGATTTGATTTGAAGTCTCCACTAACTCCTATATAGGAAGAGTCCCACAGTAGTTCATGTGAGCCTCTGTTCCCTGCTGGGCTAGATGTGGTCTCAGCTAATCCTTCTATAGATAATGTAACTGGTGATCTCCTGATCAATCCTAGCTATCTATCAATCTGCTACAGACCTATGATCTTCTCCTGTGATACTTATAGCTGGTAATTTATGATCATCCTAGTTCTCTGTCAATCTGCTGTAGATCTATGATTTCATACTTGCAGTTCTCCTGTGGTTCATATAGCTTGTGATCTTTGTGATCCATCCTAGCTCTTTATCAATCTGCTCTGGATCTCTAGTCTCCACAGTATCTGCAACTTCCCCAGTATCTGCAGTATCCTCCATATCTGCAGTGTCCACAATATCTGCAGTATCCTCAATATCCGCAATATCTCCTTTATCTGTAGGATGCTCTGCATCTCGGTTGATCTCCCATCTAATTGATATCTAATTGATAGGCCCTCATGATCTCCTTTCACCTGGATTCATTGGCCTGTATTATCTTCTGAGTCCCCAGTGTTTCTAACCATAGAAACACCTGGAATATTAGAGGGTGTAGGGAGTTGAACCAGCTGTATAGAGGTGGAACTACATTACTCTGATTCTATTATCCATTCTATAGTTCCAGCAATCCTCGGAGTCTCCAGTGTTTCTAACAATAGAAACACCTGGGATATTAGAGTGTGTAGGTAGTTGAACTAGCTGTGTTGAGGTGGAACCACATCTCTCTGATTCTCTTGTCTGTTCTACAGCTCCAGTGATCCTCTGAGTCTCCAGTGTTTTTAACCATAGAAACACCAGGAATATTAGAGTGTGTACATAGTTGAACTAGCTGTGTTGAGGTGGAACCATATATCTCTGATTCTATTGTAAACCTTAGATATCTATCTCATCAATGGTTTATTCCTCTGATCTGTTGTAACCTGAGATATCTTTCTCATCAATGGTTTATTGTACTCCTGAAGATATGATCATGTAAGATGTAATCATGTAAGTCCACATGATGTAAGCCTTCTGAGAGCTGTCCATGAAGTGCCCGTCCCCTAGCCTTTGGTTGAACAAACAGAGCTTGGCTCATACGTCTGTTCGGTTCAAAGGTCTAGGGTGCACTCTTGAATCCTAATAAATTCGTACTTTAAATATTACACTACTTCAAATTAATTAACGTCCACACTCTTCAGTCTTTTTGGTTAATTATATTAACATACAAATATTTCATTAAAAATATCTAAATTTGTTAAATTTTAAGAAAACTATATTCTAACTTGACATTTATTTTTACAGATATGTTGATTAATTTTCAAGGAATTGTCTCCGCCACTAAGTCAAATTTTACTTCCCTACGTTTGCAACTTCAACTGTTCACACTTAGATCATCTGATCCCTCAGAGCCCGAATTTAAAGAATTTGAGCCGCGGCTTAAATATGATTGGTTCACTTAAAATTGTATTCAATGTTTTAAGATTTAAGCCGGCGTTCAATTAAAACCAGTTTTTGGGGGATTTGAGTTCGGAATAATTTGAAATAACTCAGGTTTATGACATTGAGTTGCAAAGATATAGGAATTTGAGAGGCAAAGACTTAATTTCTTTCCCAATGTTATCTACCTGACCAAGTGAAGAAAAGTGACCAAAAGAGTAAAGTAAGTGCCCCAAAGGATTCACAAACAGTGTTGGACACAACAGAGGCCATGGGCACCAGCACAAGAAAGGAAAATTGACCTTTTAAAAAAAATTTAAAATTATGTAAGCTAAAAAAAGATTTTTTTTTTTACCGAGCAGAAGCCAAACATTTCTTTGAAATTCAGCAAATCGTTTATCTGTCCATTTCGCAGTCTTACTAAAACAAATTTTATCATTAACTTCAAAGCAAGTGTTGGAGGAGGGGGGGGGGTATCTCAGGTTCTGAAAGTAACTGATTCCACCTTCCCCCAGGTAAAATTGAACCTTTTTTGCGAGAAAAAATAACCTTACTTGACAAGCAGAAGAAGAATCTCTGTGAGAACAATACTAATAATAGACACAGATAATCCAACCTGGGAACACAAACATCCATTAGAACCAGAACCAAAACTAACCAACAAAACGGAACGAATAGACAAAATGGACTGTTCCAGAAAAAAACGAAGGATGAAAAAATTATTGTTTTTTTTATAAACAAACGAAAAACAATAATGATTTAAAATCGTTTAAAAAACTTGCAAAAACAATACGAACGAATTTTCCAAAAGATTTAGAAAAAGACGATTGTTTTTTTACTACGCAAAAGATTTTTTTGATCAAACTTTTTAAAAAACGAAAGTTTTTTACTAAACAAGCAAGTTTTTAAAGATTTTGAAAAACGATCGGTTTTTACTAAACAAACGGTTTTTTGGATCAAACTTTTTAAAAAACGAAAGTTTTTTACTAAACAAATAATTTTATTGAACGAGCGATTTTACTGAATGAACGATTTTACTGAACATTCATTCAGTAAGAAAACGAACAGAATAGATGAAAAATTAATGATATAAGATTGAACAAAATCAATTTTTTTTATTTATTTTATTTTTATTTATAAAAAAACCGGACGAAATGGGTCCTTTAGTAACGATAAACGAACTAATTAAAAACGGAAACATCTCCATCTCTACCTGGGATGCAGTTGTAAAATCATAATGACTTACTCGCCCTTTTCCTGAATTAGCAAAATTATAAATGAGAAATAGCTAACCCTCGTTTAGGGTTAACAAAATTTCTTGACGTTTGACACAAAAAACTGATTTAGCTAAATCTAAACTTTTTAAAAAATTCAAATGCTTAAAATTTGTGTTTGAAAAGATGAAATAAAAACTAGGATCAAATGTACATGGTCACCTGAATAATCCATGAAAATTCCAAAGTGAGTGAGATGATAGCAATCACAAACAATAACACCACTTTTGGATAGTTTCAAATTCAGAGAGCATCCTATTATTATTTATTATTATCAAATTAAAAATTATTCCAATGGCTGTGATTGCCTGGGCTGGGGATGTAAAAAGTAAACAGTCCTATTTTATCAATGTTTTTGTCATGTTGTCATATAATTCTTTAAAAACTATTTATAAAACTGTTATTTTGGTTCGCAGTGTTATAAAGGTTTTGGACAGAAATGTTCTCAAGCCTTTTCAGATTTAATTTTATCAAGAGCTTTAGCAAGGGACAAAATATAATCTAAAAAGGTAAGAACCTTCGAGATATAGAGAAAATTTAAATCCAAAAACTTTATAGCACGTCATGTCAAATTTATAGTGTTTTAGGTAATTTTATGTACTTGTCTTATTGAAACAAAGTAGAAGTCAAAAAATAAAGTTGATTTCAACTTAATTGCCATATTGTACAGCTAATTTAACATTGTAGCACTATGATTTCTTTATAGCATGTTCATTATGAAATTCATGATGAAGTGAGGAAGAATCATAAAATAAATAATAGTTTCATAAAATGATTCCCCAAGTAGCAAAAAACTGTAATGAAAAATATCTAATGGAAAAATATTGCTTAGACAAAAATTTAACTCTTAAGATGTAAAAATTGTTGAAGCTACTTTAACATTCACTTAAAAAGTTAAATTATTTTAAAATAATCTAAAATAGTTTTTGTTTTAAATTCCCACCATGTTGAGACCAGTTCTTTGAATCAAAATCCCAGAAGCCACAAACAGCATCTTGTCCTGCCTGCAGTAAAGGAAATAAGTTTTAAAAATTATAATGACAATTAAATTGGACTTTCTTCTTATTTCTGACTTTATTCTATACCTTTTCATCAATATTATAGAAGAATATTTGCACCGGTTCATTTCCTTAATACAATAAAATAATAAAATATAAAAAATGCAATTTACAAAATGTTAATGTATTTGATATTTAAAAATGTAAAGAATTTGAAATATTTCAATATGAATTTTGAATTTTAAACAAAAATAAAATTGAAAAGCAAAATCTTAAAAATATATATTTTGACTGTGTAAAAAAGAAAAATGTACCTTGGGTCTGATTTATCACTATTTTTTCTGTATCATTATTTATAGTTAGTCCAATAATATTATTAAAGAGGTGGTTTGTAGACTCATGTCCAATTTGTTCAGGAAACATGGCAGTCTCATTATTCTGAATGTCCAGGTAATTTACTGACACCACATGGTAGCAGTCAGCTGTTAATTCAGCTGAAACAGCTGATGGCAGACATATTGTAGAGTTCGGCATTCTGTGCATCAAATTTGATATAACTTTTTGTTTGGTTTCTTTCTACACATTTTCTGTTCTTAAAAATTTGATGTAAAAAAGTGTTATGTCAATTATTTTCCTGTAGCAATCGTTGACATGTTTAGTTGTATTTAGCATAAGTTTAATCTTCTCCAACTCATGATACTCTATATATTTATGAATTAAAAAAAAAAATATTTTTAAATCAGTCTAAACATTTGTATTGATATTTACTTCAGTTTTGTTGACCAACTGGTTATTTTTTTTTTGGATTTCTCTGCAATGCTTGAAGAATGAATAAAAAAATTCATTAATTTCCTTGTGAGAAAATCTGGCATTCATTAGCTGATAATGTATCCAAAAATTGATATCCTCCAGATTGTACTGCCAAAACTAGAAAAAAAACAATTTATTACAAATTAACCGGTCTTAGCTTATAGATATGGCTGAGTTAGCAAGCACTAGACAGCCTTTCAATTATTAGTTTAAACACTTATGTTTTTCAGTGTTTAGGTGCATGCAAATTGCCCATAAATCCAGATTCAAGTCAATCTATCATTTTTTATAATAAACCAGTAAATCTTTGTACCATTGGACAAATGTGTGTGGCTTCAGATCTTATTCTTTAAAAGTGTGTACTTTAGATTATGCAACATTTTTCAATCTGGCAGAATATAAAGGCATCATACAAAGAAAACTTTATCCATTAATGGTCGCTAGACAGGTAATTTTTATTTAATTTTATTCATTAATTTCTATAAACTTTCAAAACTAACTTAAAACAAAATATTAAGAATTATGATATTTATCCCTACATTACATACAAAAATTATTTGAAAATACTTGTTGTAAAAAGATTTTTTAAAAGACATTTTTTAAAGAAATATAAATTAATGAAATCATATTCAAATATATTTCAATCAAACTTATTTTATTTTATTTATTACCTATATTTGATGATGCCTGGTATCTGACAGAATCATTTGAAATCTCCTTCCATGGGAGAGAATCCATCATGAGCACATTGCTAATGTTCAGAAGGTTTTCTAAGAAATTATCTTCTTTATCACCCAACTTTGTTTCATTTCCATGCCTGATTATCAGCTCAGATACTAAACATATTAAAAATACTCACATATTCCATTCAGGAATATATATATCCCAACCAGAACAATTCTCACATATTTCAGTCAAGAAAATATATACCCCAATCAGAATAATACTCACATATTCCAGTCAAGAAAATATATACCCCAATCAAAATAATACTCACATATTCCATTCAGGAAAATATATATCCCAACCAGAATAATACTCACATATTCCGTTCAGGAAAATATATATCCCAACCAGAATAATACTCACATATTCCAGTCAAGAAAATATATATCCCAATCAGAAAAATACTCACATATTTCAGTCAGGAAAATAAATACCCCAATCAGAGCAATACTCACATATTTCAGTCAGAAAAATAAGGTCGCCTCCTAATGCTTCTCCATCATAGATTTTTTCCATTATTTTCTTTATTTACAAATGAAAATTGAGCAATAAAATTTTCTTCCAAGGGGGAAAAGTCCAAGTAAAATAGGAAAAATTAAAAACCCAATTACATTATTACATTCAAACAAAAATTACTAAATGATGCAGCAACATCTTTTCTGTTAATTTTATTTTCATCGAATTCCTCAGAAATGTTTACAGCAGTCTCAGATCCACCATCTAGCTAAATAATAATTGGATTTATTTGTTTAATATCCGGTTTTTTCAATATAAAATACAAAACTTTCTGAACTTTGTTTTAACCTAGATTAAACATAAAACTATTTAAAAGAAACTTCAATAGAAAATTAAAAAAGATTTTAATTAAACCAAATTTATCCAAAAGTTTGACTTAGTGCTGTGCAGTCATATGTGAACATTTATACCAGTACTTGGTCCTTAATATCATTTATCCAGGGACTAGAACAGTACCTGGTCCTGTATATCATCTATCCAGGGACTAGAACAGTACCTGGTCCTGTATATCATCTATCCAGGGACTAGAACAGTACCTGGTCCTGTATATCATCTATCCAGGGACTAGAACAGTACCTGTTCCTGTACATCATCTATCCAGGGACTAGAACAGTACCTGGTCCTGTATATCATCTATCCAGGGACTAGAACAGTACCTGGTCCTGTATATCATCTATCCAGGGACTAGAACAGTACCTGGTCCTGTATATCCTCTATCCAGGGACTAGAACAGTACCTGGTCCTGTATATCATCTATCCAGGGACTAGAACAGTACCTGGTCCTGTATATCATCTATCCAGGGACTAGAACAAGATGATCGATCAGGTTGTTCAGTCTGGAATTCTCCAGTGGATCCGTTACAAAACCAATATGCTGTTCCAGACTCAAAATCATCTAAGACAAAACATAGTTATATCTCAACCTTATAATACCGAGAAAAGAAAAGAACTAAAAATTATGATAAATACATTTTGAAATTCAATTAAAAGTAAAAAGATTTGTTAAAAAACAGTAGAATTTGACTTTTAATTGGCAAATTATTCCTTATACACTTTAGAAACTCCAAAAATGATTTTATATTAAAATCTTTACAAAATTTTCCTCTGGTTACCTTCGGAACAAGCCATGTAAGCATTTTTATTATATTCTGCTGTCCAAGCTATCCCTCTTTTATCTGTACCAGTGCATATCCCTTAACAAAACCAGTATCAATCTGATACTTAAACCAAATAAATCCCAGTCTTGCATTTACTCAAGAGGAACTTCTTAAAACTATAATTTAGGTTAAAGGGTATTTATTATGAGGAATTTTCGATATTTGGAATATAACAATACTAGGCTTATAGTGTGCTTATTTCAATTGTTAACATTTGCATTTTGTTTACATTGTTAAAAAAAAATAAAAAAACGTTTGCATATTAAAAAAAAATCATAGATTTTCAAAATTTAATCAAAATCGAATATTGCTGGAGGCAAATTTTCAAAATTTTGATTATCTATAAACCTTCCTGGGACGTGTGAACTCCCGCACAAAATTTAGGCCATATTGGTTTAGTCGTTTTGACGCTTAATTGAATACAAATGAACAAACAAACAGACAGAACAGCAAAGTATATATGACAGGTTTCCTCCTTAATTTTGATTAATTTAGCAAAAGTCAATTACCAGGTTGTATATCTTCTGCAGTTGTTGTTGAAGTTGAGTTTGTTGTTGTTGTTGTTGTTGTTGTTGTTGTGACTACTGTGGCTGCTGTTGTTGTGACTGCTGTTGTTGTGGCTGCTGTTGTTGTGGCTACTGTTGTTGTGGCTGCTGTTGTTGTGGCTGCTGTTGTTGTGGCTGCTGTTGTTGTGGCTGCTGTTGTTGTTGCTGCTGTGGATGTGTCTGCTGTTGTTGTGGCTGTTATTGTTGTGACTACTGTTGTTGTGGCTGCTGTTGTTGTGGCTGTTGTTGCTGTTGTTGTTGTAGTTGTTATTGTTGTTGTTGTTATATCTTCTACGGTTGTTGTCCGTTCTATTGGTGTTGTTGTTGAATTGGTTGAAAGCTCTTAAAATAATGTATAGGCAAGAATTATTTAGGAATTCTAAAGAAAATAAAAAAATAGCATTTAATTTCATTCTTGAAGTTTTATTCAATATTTTTTGGATTTGACATATATTTAGATAGATATATGTTTATCATTAGCGGAATTGCATGGCGTTGCCCATAAAATTAAAAAAAATATAATTTAAAAAGAAATTTTGAAGAAAACAAAATTTTAGAATTTTTTAGCCTTTGTTACTCTAAAAAAAATTCAGCCCATTCGGTTCAGCCGTTTGACCGGCTATAGGGAACATATATACGAATGTCTTTTTTTATTTTATAGATTAAAGTTCACAAGTTTTCAGACAAAACGATGATAATAAACACAATACAATTTTTACATCTATTTATGTCATTGTAATGGGTATTATTAAGTGGGAAAAAGTTTTTGACGGGATTTTTATTTTTTCTAGTTTGTTTAAGATCAAAATGAAAGTAATTTCACCCCGAAGAGCAAAAACTTTTTCGCACGCATGATACCCATTTCAATAACATACATATTTTTATTCATTTTTACTCAAATTATTGAATAGCAGGTCTATAAAGTTACTTAATCACCCTGTTGTAGGGTGATTAAGTAACATTATCACCCAACAATGAGACAAATTAGGTATGAAATTTGAAATTTGAATAGCAGGGTGAAAACGTTAATTTTATTAATTTCACTTTATTACCCTACAACGGGAAATATTAGATGTGATAAATTCCATCAAAATTGAATAAAATATTTTTCCAAAACTGTTTTTTTAAATATCTAATTTTTACCTTGACAATTTGTAAAGAAAGATATTGGAACAGGAACTACTGTGTGTTTACCTCTTTAAAAATGTGCATTTGACATAGAATTCAAGATAAAGTAAAAACCTAACGAACACGATACTCGCTTTAAACTCTCAGTTTCTGACACCTGTATTCTTGTAACGGGATGTCGATGACCTTTGATATGCTTACAATGTTACAATAGTTAAAGAACAGGGTGAGTCAAAAAAGTGTGATTTGCGGCCCCTAGTGCAAAATTGTACCTTTTTTGTGCAACTCTCCTGTAAAGTGTTTTTTTATGTTTTTAAAATATATTTTAATATTTTTTTGGTACTCCAATGGCCCAAAAAAACTTTTTTCTCTCAAAATCAAAAGTTCAGAAAAGCAAAAGTGTGTATATAAATTATTTCTATCGAAATCTAAAAGTTTAAAAAGATTGAATCACAGAATCACAGAAAATTCGCAAAATTGTAATAAGCAAATTCGCAATTTTTATTTCTGGTCTAATTTTTAGGGAAAAGTTATTTAAATTCTCTAGTTCCTTTCTTCTTAGTACATTCTAAAGTATTAAATATATGCTGTTCAGCTGAAACCTTAAGAACCATTGAAAAACAATTTTTCCGTAAAAATTAGACCAGAACTGAAAATTGATAATTTTCATCTTTTTATACTGGTTTTAAGTTTACATCTATATAGAGCTTCAACAAATCCTGAGGCCGAATTTAAGATATTTGAATCGTGTCGTTGAACCGCCAATTCAACGGTTCAAATTGCACGTTGGCTCAAATCTCGAAACAATGATTAAAATTTCTTTTTGAACCATCCATGTTACCCATAAAGGATGAGGGTTTAATGCCGACCAAACATCTATGAAATAAACCAATTAAAAGATCGATGTAGATATTTTGTACTAAAAAAGTCTTTAAATCATCTGCTAAAGGAGTTGGCACCAAAAAAGCAAGTTTCTAGTTGCAGGAATCCAAAACTGTGCGTAAAAAGTCTGCATCAATTCTAATCATATCAAACAGGTTTCAAAAGTTCCCAAATCTCATTTCAAGATATTTGCATTTTTTAAAGCAAAAAAAAATATTTTTTCAGGGTTAGAAATGTAAAAATGTTGAATGCACTTGTATTTCCCTTGCAATTTTCATGGGCGGGTATTCTGTCCAGCTGTTTCCATATTGCCAATTAAATAATCGAACTCCAGTAGAAAACTAGAATAAAAATCAAAAAAGGAGATTAATTAAAGCGCGCATAAAACTATGGAATAGTCAAACTCAAATATCAACAATTATAAAATGTAGATAGACCAATTTCTATTAATAAACCATGATTTTCAAGCTAATTCTGGTAAAACTATTTCCTTTATACATAAAAAAATAAAAGATTGCTCAAAAGTCATCTTCCAACTTTATAGTTTACATCAACATGTTCCACAATATACATTACCTCAGGACCGAAGATGAATGGAAAATCGTCCACTGTCGTCATGACAGCCCTGTTCAGACTATATTCGAAATCAGCCACACTAAACCATACACAGCTACTTACATTACCTAACCATGGGTTTCATTTCAGTCAAGTTGGTCCAGCCGTTAGGCTAGCATATAGCTCACATATAAATACTGATCATAATAGATTAATCTCTGTTTGTCTGTCTTCTTGTATGTCTTATCATAACTCTGGAACCGACCGTTTTGCCTCAAATTTATATTGGGAAACTCTACAGAACCACGGGATGTTTGCCTGAAGTTTTCCCTGTAAAAGTCAACTTACTCAACTCAGAATTTTAAAAGAAGTCAAGAATTATCTCATTAGAATCTGAGACAAAGGTGTCCAGGGTTTCATGAGTTTTAATCGGACCTAGAGGTTACTATTTATATAAAGAATAAACTGATTTATTATTAATACAAATTACCTTTAAAACACTCTTCTACATAGAACACCTTAACAATATTATCAGTTTGAGCAGGAGACCGACCTATAACAAATTAAGAGATTATATTTATTTTTATTACTCAGAAAGTCCTCCTTATAGTTCAAATGAGCACTGAAGGGCATTTATTTTAACTATATATGAAAGGTCAGTTTTACTCACGATTTAAGGCAACTGAATTGATCTATGCCTAGATAGTACTTAAATCATATAATTTTTTGGCATTTGAATATCTTAAACAAGAACATCATAACGTGTACAAGAACCTTGTAACATATACTGGCTCCATGAGTATCATGAATCAACTAGTACAAGAACCACATATTACTTCCTGTAACGTATACTGGTTCCATGAGTATCATGAGTAAACTAGTACAAGAACCACATATTCCTACCTGTAAGAAGTATACTGGTTCCATGAGTATTATGAGTAAAACTCGTACATGAAGTTCCATCTACCTTTCCTAGTTCAATATCTGGTTCTTTCCAACTATACTCCAAACCATTACCGCCTAAATTGTGAAATATGAAGACGACATTTAACACTTTAACCTAGAGGCTGGGCGCTAAATCAGCTGGGGACGTGTTTAACAACTAATAATATGCATATTTTAACTTCTATATTTCAATTGGACATTTAAAAATGTAGGTTTAAAGTCTGTAGCTAAAATAACAAGAAGGTTAATTATGGGCTATTCTGTGTTGTTATTTTTTTACACTGTGCGTTTTTTCGACCAATCTGTTCACCCTGCTTAGGTTTAAGAAAGGTGATATGTGTTTGATGTTTTTATAAAGAAAATAGTCTTACAAGTAACTTGTTGATTCAGAATTGGGTCCCTTTATTTTAAAAAACCTTTTTTTTAATTTGTTTCTCACCTGGACAAGTAAAATCATTTTGATCTTTACAATAGAATCTTGTTTTTGTATAATAGTTGTTAGACCACCTAAAACATGACACAAATTTGATTTTTTGCAAAAAATATGATTTGAAGATATTAACTATAGCCGAGCTGTTTTTCCAGGAATTATTAGAAATAATATTTTGTAAATAACAAATTATAAAAATCATAAAAATTTGAATCTTATCAAGTTGGGTCTAAAAATTATAAATATAGAAAGTAGTTTGTACACAATAACTTACATGATATCAGTTTTAATCATTTATGTTTTTTTGACGCGGGACTCCTTTGCTTTTAAAGAAAGATGAGATAACATTAAATCCATAATTTGGTCATAAAGCATACAAAGCTCAATACATTTTACATGCAAAGACATTGAGAATTTGCTTCAAACTCGAGCTGTCTGTGGTCTAAAACTTTGATATTTTAAACTTAGATTATTTGTTCAACATAATTCCTAGTTTGAAATATCCAATGTACGACATGAAAAAATAAATAATTATACAAACAAAGATTGTGGCAAAGTCTTAATTCCTTTATCGAGTTTTAAAGAAAATCTACGAATTTCGTCACAAAAGTTTGGTCGATTCAGTTTTAGATTTATGACTTTAACATTTATATCTGATGGGACTGCATGATTTGGAGAAATTATAGATTGGTATAAAAAAGTCAAACTTCTTACCCAATTAATCCACCCATGCTCACAATTTGGTCACTAAATAGTCAATTATTATTGATTATTTATTTATCTAAGAATGGATAAAAAGGTAACTTATTATTTATTTATTACTAGTGCCCGGCGTTGCCCGTGGTTTTCTTTTTAATTTTTAAGAAAAACATTCGATTTAATAATCGTTTGGTAACTGACTGATTGATAAAAAATGCGAACTATCATTAACAGTTTTAGATTGTTTCCTTTAAAAGAAAAAACCACAGATTTTTATTTCTCTGACTGGTCCAGTTTTTTCGTTCATTGTTCGTTAATTTTTCGGAACAAAACAAATGTTCAAGAAAAATTCCGTTCGTTTAGAAAGACGATGTCCATCTCTATTGACTTCTATGACTGAAATTACAAATCTATTTCTCGAGAAAAAAAACTACCTGCCGCCCAAATTAAGCTTTACTGAACAATATTCTGCTGCATCATCACTAAACAACAAAATCCAGTTAAAATATCTTTCAAAATAAGGCAGAAATAACAAAAAAGGGCAGGAATGAAATTAAGTAATAAATGTTAGATAACAACAAAATATTTAAGAATAAAAAATGTAGCCTGTACTGTACTGTACTGTACTGTACTGTACTGTACTGTACTGTAATGTATTGTACTGTTGCCTTTATGCATTCTTTTACTTTGGCAAAGTCCGATTAACAAAGGTAATGTTAAAAGCATTGTCTGATAAGAAATGAATGAAATATTTTTTTTTATTGTTTGTGGTTTCTCTACACTGTATAAAGATGATTTGTTGTTGGAATTAATATTAGAGGAACAATGGAGACAACTTTGCTAATTGAACAATTTTTAACCTAGAAAAACAACAATATCATCCACTCTTTTGATCAGATAAAGGTTTCAAGGGTATCGTTGAGAATTAGGAAATGCCATCTTTGCAAGGAGGGTCATTTGGAATTGCATTCTGTAGTCTCTTCATAAATATATTTTTTCAAGTTACAACATAAATAACAGAGAAAGGGAAAGGTATGATAACATCAAAAAATAATGAAAAATCCTTTATTTATAGACTGGCACATCCATAATCTCAAAAGTACTGGAATGAATGATAAATTCATGATTTCTTTTTTCAGAGTGTTTTTTTTTCAATTAAGGTTTCTCTAAAAAAGGAGAATGTTTAGATGGTTATGAATCTGCTTTAAAAAAAGTTTACAGTTCTTACAATGTTGTATTAGTTCTGTCCCAGTACTGTTGATAAACAAAAAATTCTCTCTGAATCCTGGGGATATTACCCAGAAACCATAGCTTCAGGTCCCTACAATAAAAACATTAAAATGTGACAATTTTAAAAATGTGCATGGACTAATGAAACATATTTTCTTGTATTTTAAAAAAAATCATGCTTAAAATACCCGAGAAAATATAATGCAAAGTGGATTTTTTTGGATTCACACTAAAAAATGCTACAATCTTATAATCCCTATATTATTGCAACCTGACGTTTTTATATCTTAAGCTTTGAATTCAGCTAGATTAAACAGTTAATGTTTAGAATATTAAAGCTTACATCATTAGATTGTAAAGATATAAGGATCAGAAAATTATTCTTGAACACAAGTTACTAATGTCCAAAAATATTCCAATTCTTAGATAAAAAAATTAAATCTAATCTGTTCAAAAAATAACATTTGATTATTCACACACCCCGGTGCTGTCCAAGAGAATAAATTTCCATATTTTGAATCGTCCGGGAATCCTGAATGCAAATTCCATTGTACTTCGCCTTTGGTGAGTGAATAGCAGTTCCTTTTCGAAGTGGCACACAGAATCAACATCTCAGCTATATTAACAAAACATTATTTTGTAAATCTAAAAAAATATATTTGAAAAAAATAAAATTAAATAAGATTTTTTTTAGCTTACCATTCTCAAGGTATACTGCTGCAGCATATCTAATTTTAGAAAGGATAATACCATATTTTTTTTTGTAGACATCTTAGTAAAGATTGGCTAGATAATATATACTTGATCCTAATCTTATATATTTACTTCAATACTGTATTCTTAGAATTGTGACGATACAACATGGAGGGGGGGGGGGGTTAGTAATTTATTTAAAGATATCGGAGAGATATCCTTTTGTTTGTTTATTGATATTAAAATCTGTACTTTCTTGTTTTTATATTTTATTAACCAAGAATTGTATTGAATCATTACAATTACAATCATTACTGACAAAAAAAATTTTCTAAGGTTTTGTATGTCTTTTAAGGATTGTTCATATCCTAAAAGGTTTGAAAATATATTTCTTATTATCCTACTCCATGCTAGGGTGTCGAGGAAGTAAAATATCAGTTACACAGGAATCTAAAAGACAACTTCTTGTCAACATAAAAATACTTGTTTGAGTTTAATTCAATTTCCTATGTTATCATTACATTTGCTATACACAGGGTTACAAAGATGGATTAAAAAGACAGCAATTAAAAAATGGTCAAAATTGGAAATTTCCGAAACACCTGGGAATTAGAGGAATTTCCCAAATACCTGGGAATCTTGTGAAATTCTCTGAGTATTTGGAAAATTTCTCTAATAGCAAGGTATTTGAGAAATTTCTTATAATTAAAAGATAAAACCCCCGATTCTTTCAGAAATCAGGGGAATCCCCAAATACCTGGGAATCTAGTGAATTCCCCAAATAATACCTCAAGTGCCTAGTTATTTGGGAAATTTCCAAAATTCCCAGAGGTCTGGGGAATTCCCCAAATATCCAGTCTTATAAGAAAGTTCCAAAATCTTAAAAATATACTACCCTCAAATTTGGAAAATTTCCAATTGATGGTGTTTTTTATTATAAAGATTTATTCACACACAAAGATATAAAGACATATATAAATGGTGTAGTTTAAATTTGTTTAAATAAAAATACAGGTTTCCAAAAGAAAAGAGAAAAATATGCAAAATTATGCACAAATTGACAACATTGATCATTACTCATTACATAACATATTTATCATTTCTGTTATCACGGAATCATTGAATCCTTCAACATATAAATTGTGCATTCTTGTATTTAAAAGTTCTTGTAATTATAGTAAGTGTCTCAAATCCCTGGTTATTTGGGAAATTTCCTAAATTCCAAGAGGTTTGAGAAATTCCCCAAATATCCAGTCTTATGAGAAATTTTCAAAAACATAAAAACATACCACCCTCAAATTCCAAAAGGAACTTGGGAAATTTCGGAAATTCCCCAAATACCTGGGAATCTTAAAAATTTCCCATATGCCTGGGAATCTGAGGAATTCCCAAATACCTGAGAATCTGGGAAATTTCCCAAATACAATGGAATCTGGAAAACTCCCGAAAGACCTGGGAATCTGGGAAATTTTCATTTTTTTTTTGTTTATTTTTTAAATACAGAAAATTTCTCAAATGCCTAGCTATTAGGGGAATTCCCCAAATATTCAGCAATTTGAGAAATTTCCAAAATCTTATAATATACCACCCTAAAATTCCTAAAGGAATTTGGGAAATTTCGGGAATTCCAAATGCCGGGGAATCTGGGAAATTTCCCACATGCCTGGGGAATTTGGGGAATCCCAAAATTACTTTTTTCTTCAAAAGTATATTTTCTGTCGGGTCATGCAACAAATATTGTGAACTTGTGAAGGTTCTAATATTTAAAACACTATATTTTGTAAAAGGAGATATTCAATGATTTCAAAACTTTTTGAGAAGGACAAAGACGACATTAATTTCACAGTGTTGTGGATCTCACAGTAAAAATAACATTAAAAAAGTTTACCTGAAGGCCATGGTGAATATATTTCAGGTATCTCAAGATGAGCTCCTTTATTATTCACTCCTCCGAGAATCACAGCAACTTCCCTATAGTGCACGTGCAGAGGTATTACATACCGGTATTAAGATCTGTAGCTTAAATAACAAAAGTTTAGAGGATCTCTTACCCCTAAACAAGCTGGGGAAGGGGGGGTGGCGTTTGGCGCACCCCCTGTAGTTTTTTTTGTCCTAGCACTCTCATTTTTGACACTATCCCCGTGACATTTTTTGACTTTTAATGAATAGTAATTTAAAGGATTTTTTTTCTAACATTTTTTTATTTTTTTTTATTCATGGGTAGGGTACAGCCTACAGGGCGGGAAAAAAAGTCTGTTCTCTGAAAAAAAAATCTAAAATAGCCCATAACTTTTTTGTGACTAAAGCTACAGATCTTAAAACTATATTTTTAAAAAGCCCTTGAAAAATGCATGTAGAAACATGTGTCACACTTTGATATTTGTTTAAAACAAAACTAAAATATTTTTTTTCACTTGTTTGACCCTTTTTTAGGCCTTTTTTTCAACCCTTCAAAACACCCAAACTATTAAAGTTATCGGTCTAATGAGCTGGCCTTGAAAAATTGGTCTATGAACATGCACGTCAACCCTATACTTATTCTCTAAGGCTTTTTTCTAAGCCTTAGAGAATAGGTATTGGCGCCCCCCCCCCAGGCTTTATAGGGTACTTGAAAACCAGGATACGCTGGGGGGCGGGGTCAATTTGACCCCCACCACCCTCCCTCTAAATTTCATGTTTGATGTCCAATTGTGACAAATGATACATGCAGTAAAAATGTTTGTGCAAAAAAATGATAAAATATGATAGTTGTAAGCAAATGATTTACCCCCCCCCCCCCCCCCAGGAATAGGGTTAAATTTGTTTTTACCGGCCGGCCTTTTTTACCGCCCTGCATTCTACCCTATGCATTACAAAAATTGCAAAAAAATCCTTTAAATACTATTCCTTAATTCTTTCATGGGGGGGGAGGGTTTCCAGCCCCCCCCCCTGTGGTTTTTTCTAAAGAACTTTCAACTGGCTGACATTAAAAAAGTAAAGAAGTTTTATTCTTCACTTTTTTAACTTCATAGTTGTGAACAAATTTTGCAAAAAAATATATTTTATTCATATGGTAGGGTGGAGAACAGTCAAACGCCGGGTCGCTGTTTCAAGAATATCAGAAATGGTTAATATTATTTTATTAATTAAGCTACAGGAGAGGGATGGGTGGCTGCTCCCATGGTTTTGGAGTGCTCCTAGGATATTGAAGTTGCTCCCAGGGTTTTGGAGTAAGATGTGAAAATTTATCCGACCTGTATGAAAAGTAGAGCCCCCCCTTTCTTCAATTTTCGGGTTTAAAGAACTTTTTCTCTCTTGTAAATTTAATAATTTCATAATTTATAGTTTCGCTCTAAAATAGATAGTTTATTTTTACAGCAAGGAATTGACAGAATTTTCTCTTTATAAATATAATTGAGTCCTTGAAAATTTGTTTAAAAATAGTATTATTCCTCTAAAGGACATTTTCAAAATTGTATTATTAGATATTTGAATTTGTACACCCAATATGGCTCCTTATGAAAGTCCCTGATTTATTATTGATTGTCATCTTTGTATGAAATTTAGGAAAATTAACCTTGCTTGAAGTCCGAGAAATCTAAAGAAGAAAATTACGAAAGTATACATTTTCTTTGTTTTCATTTTCCTGCAACTTAAACATGTATTCATGTTTTTTTATTGGTTTGAAATGATTTAACTTGTTATCTCTAGAGCAGTGTTTTCTTGACTAATTATGCCAGGGTTGTAAACTTGTAAAACAATAATTCAAATTCGTCAAGTCTTAATCATGCTTTTTAAAATGATTTAATGACTTGTGAACAAACACGATTTATACAACGTCAATGAGACAAATTATACCTTGAAAAACGCCTTCAAGTGACTTTCAAGTTACCCTTCATTTGTAAAAAATTTTACTCTTGTAACCATTGTTGGGAGATATCCTTATTTGTCTTTCTAAAATTGATCATAATTTAATTGTGGTTTCTTTATAAATGCATGGATATTTGCTCCAGAAACAAGTAAATCAATTGTTGCCAGAATTAAACATTTGTTAAAGCAGAAAAACCGACGATATCTTTCTCATCATTGTTACTTAATTAGAAGGTTTAAAGTAGAAAAGACGACGATATCTTTCTCTTCATTGTTACTTAATTAGAAGGTTTAAAGTAAAAAAGACGACGATATCTTTCTCCTCATTGTTACTTAATTAGAAGGTTTAAGGTAGAAAAACCGACGAGATCTTTCTCTTTATTGTTACTTAATTAGAAGGTTTAAAGTAAAAAAACCGACGATATCTTTCTCATCATTGTTACTTAATTAGGAGGTTTAAAGTAGAAAAACCGACGATATCTTTCTCATCATTGCTACTTAAAAAGAAGGTTTAAAGTAGAAAAACCGACGATATCTTTCTTATCATTGTTACTTAATTAGAAGGTTTAAAGTAGAAAAACCGACGATATCTTTCTCATCATTGTTACTTAATTAGAAGGTTTAAAGTAGAAAAACCGACGATATCTTTCTCATCATTGTTACTTAATTTGAAGGTTTGAAGTAGAAAAACCGACGATATCTTTCTCCTTATTGTTACTTAATTAGAAGGCTTAAAGTAGAAAAGACGACGATATCTTTCTCCTCATTGTTACTTAATTAGAAAGTTTAAAGCAAAAAAAGACGACGATATCTTTCTCATTATTGTTACTTAATTAGAAGGTTTAAAGTAGAAAAACCGACGATATCTTTCTCTTCATTGTTACTTAATTAGAAGGTTTAAAGTAGAAAAGACGACGATATCTTTCTCCTCATTGTTACTTAATTAGAAGGTTTAAAGTAGAAAAACCGGCGGTTTTTTTAATAAAGACAGAAAATGTTACTGGATGAAAATTTAGGCAATAAAAAAAGTAAAACTTTAATTTTCTAATTCCTTTATCTTTAAAGACTTTTAAAATTTAAAACTATGAATTTTAAATATTCAGTTCATTAACAGAATTATTGCATTTCAAAAATAAATCAAACTCTAATTTTCGAGTTCTTATATCTGTGCAACCTTATATCAATATTTAAAACTATGAATTTTGAATGTTCAGTTCCGTAACAGAATTTTTCATATAAAAACTAGTCAAACTCTAATTTTCTAATTCTTATATCTTTTCAACTTTATTTTAATATTTAAAACTATGAATTTTAAATATTAGTTCCTTAACAGAATTATTGCATATCAAAAATCTTAATATTTTATTTTTTATAAAATGTTCATAGCTTTGAATATTTTCTATAGATTCCAATATATAATACACGTAATTCTTTATAATTACAAATGTTAAGGTGTTTCGTTAACTATTGATTTTCGTTAATTAAAAATAAAATATATTTTATACAAACAGATTTTACAAAGGTCCCACCCAACAGTCAATAGAGTTTGGAGAATAATTGAAAACCCAACGAAAAAAAGAAAATTCAACTAATGACGAAACATAGGTTTAAAAAAAATTTAATTGTAAAAAGAATACAATTTAAACCGGTTCTCAATTATATAAGACGTGAAAAGTTTATATAAAGTAATTGTAAATCTATGTATAAGAAACTAGCCTTAGAGGGCGCTTCGCGCCCATCTTCTAAATTAAATGTGAACATGTTCTCTTTGTGTACATCGTAAAACAAAATAAAAATAATTCGCGGATTTTCACAAAAAATTTAGTGGATTTTCAAAATGTTCAAAAATTTAATGAAGATCAAATTTTGATGGAGACAAATATTTGAAATTTTGATCATTCATAAACCTTCCCTAGGGCTTCGTGAGGTCCCACAAAAAATTTGGGCCCGATCGGTTTAGCCACTTTGACGTTTATTGGATACAAACAAACAAACAAACAGACAGACAGACAAGCCAAATTTATATATAGATTCAACCGACGGATATGAGTCTATTTGCATTAACTTTATTAGGTATAACGCGATGGTAATTACTCCCGAAAGTGTCGATGGTTCGGTGCCTAGAAACATCGTTAAAGGGACTGTACACGTAATTTCAAGTGACTCTTCAGAGCCTTATGTCTGATTCACAACGGTACCCTTTAAATCTTAATCGTATTCATATGGAAGATAAAACCGTATGTGAAGCAAGAAAGACGTAAAACTTAACCCCTGAATGGGTATTATAGACAACAAGTGGCTGTTAGATGGAACCTGTCATGGAACTGTAGCATGGGACACTATAGACAGGACACTATAGAACTGCTATCCTGTCCAGGTCACTGTGATTTAAAGCTCTCAAGCTAAAATCTATGATAATTTTGCCAATTACTTCTTTAAACCCAAAGCTAACAACAAGTGCTTTATAGTGCTGAAATGTACATGTAAAGAGAAACAGAAAAGCATACGTTAGTTAGAGCGGTAAAATCGAAGCCTAAGGCATTGTGACACGTCAAAGTCGACCCTGTCTTAAAAATCGATGAGACTTTTTATAAGCAGGCAGAATCTGTGTGAAGTAGAGCTTATGAGTAGTCGGTGTTAGTCTAAAAATAATTTTTAACAAATTTAACTAAGGTGTTTCCTCGTAATTAATTTTTCAAACTCTTATTCATTATTAAATATCCTGGTTAGTTGGCATTAAACCAGCATAGAGTAAAATACATTAAACATGGGAATAGAAACCATTAAAGTGATTACCATGATGGTGAGTAACACTTTTTGAAATATCATAATAATTGATAATATTTATTTAAATGTAATCTTGTAAATGATAAGTTAAACACGCCAAATTAAAGTAAATGTTTTATTGAAATGTTAACATATTGAAAATTAGTAATATTAGTAATACTAATGATATTGTTCGTTGATTAAAAACTTTTGTTAAAAAAATAGCTCGTTCAATAAAAAATGTTCTTTTTTCAAATTTCGTTCAAAAATTTGTTGGCTTAGCAAAAAATAACGATCGTTATTTTCAATAATTCGTTCAAAAAAATCGTTCGTTCATTAAAAAAACGTCACTTTAACTAAAAAGTTCATTAACAAAATGCATTTGTTTAGTAAGAACGATCTATAAAATGCAAACGACCATTAATGTTTTTAAAACGTTCATTTTTTTGTTGTTTAGAAACGATATTTTCTAATTTCTCTGAACATCCAATTAGTTTAATTACGAAAAATTTCGTTTTTTTTAATATTTTGTCGTTTACAAAATCTAAATTATTTGTGAGAAGCAGTACAGTAAAAAGGTTTTCAGTGCGTTTTTGTAATAATTTAATTCTTTATTTTATTTGGGTTTACAAGTGTCTCACTTTTTCAATTTAACACAATCGGTTATACAGATTTACCATTTTTTTTACACAAAAATGTGATTTAATCAATTTTTCTCTTCTGCTGCAATATTGCAAAATATTGTAAGATAGTTTAGGCCCTCTATTCTATCCCCCCCGGCCCCCCACTTGGTATTCGGTATTCTTGTTGTTTTCTCTTTGGGCGCATTTTCCAAACAAACTAATGCGCATTTGCCATAAATTCAGACATTCTAAATTGGAATGGCAATGGATCTTATACCATGAGGGTGTGAAGAGACATAAAATAGAAAATTCGAATTCGCGGCATATATTTCGTTTGATTTTTGCTGTAAAACTATTTTTTGTTAAGTTATGAAATTTTCAACTCAATTAAATAATTTTTATTTACTTAAGAGCACTCCATTTATCATCGAGAAAAAAGGCTCTGAATCTTTACAGGGAGTTGATCGGTAAGAAGCCAAACAAAGAAACTTTAACTTTAATTTTATAATTATTGTTAATAAAACGTCAAAAATATTAACTACGACTGTTGTATTGAAGTTTTTCAAAAATCATTTGTATCTCTACTGAAGGTTTTCTTGATGGGTCACCTTAAAACCCAATTCAATTCTATTTAGGGGTTTATTTAAAAACTTTTTTCTTTACAAAAAATTTAAATATTCTTGTTTGTAAAACTACTTCAGGAAACCGGAAACCGGGCAAATAAGAAAAGGCTTTAAAACAATATTATACTTCCAAACAAATGTATGACTGAAAAAAATAACTTATTACAGATATGAGGGATTCAACCTTGATTTTGCAAACGCTCTGGTGGAAGCTACAAACAATACTTTAAAATTTAACATGGAGATGTGGCCTAACTACAATTCAGCAATAGGTACAGATTCCACACATCAAAATAAATTTTATAAAATCTTCATAAAATGAATTAATTCATTTTTCGAAACACACTAAAAATCTAACACAAATTATTTAAAAAAATAAATAAATAAATAAATCAAAAACTTTTATTTATTTTGGAATTTTGTACTTTTTGCTTGTCCATGTTTAGACGCTTCTTAAAAAGAGATTTTGGAAAAAAAAACTTTGTGTTGATGTAGCAAATAGACCAGTAAGCAAATTAATTGTTGCGCATGGATTTGTCTGTTTTCATGTCGGGCTGAAGCATTAAAAATAGACTGGCCCTTTTCAGTCGTTTGGGCATTTACTGAATACAAACAAACCCCAAGATACACACATGTCAAATATAAATATTTTAAATATAAATAATAGCAATCAAATAATTTTTAATATTTATAGATTTAATCCTGAATGGTTCGGCAGATTTGATCCTAGCAGATTTTTCAATCTCAGCTAAGAGATCAAATCAGGGGGTGGATTTTTCAGTGCCTTTCATGTCTGTTGGGCATACATTGCTGGGAAGAAAAGCTGAGAAGTTAAAGGTAAAATGTATGAATATATTATCATACAGCTAATCTCACATATATGAATACACAGCAAGAGCGCACGAAATGTCGTCTTGAAATTAATTCAAAATTTATGCCAGCTATAATGCTTTTATCCTTGGTCTGCACAAAAAGAAAGCTGCTGAGGTGTTATAAACTTCAAAGGGTTGAGTACGATTTATGACATATATTCAAATATCATAAGTTTTTTGATAATTCTTTAGAAACTGCTTTTTATTTTTAATTCAAGGTAAATTAATAGCCCTGAAATATGAAGGACAGCAATTGATATATTAAACTCGTTTTTCGCGGCATTTGATCTTAAATATGTTGAGAATACGACATTATTAAAAACTCTTGCTATGTATTCATATTTCTGGTAATGGGATTCACTGTATCATATTAAACATAATTAAATGGTTCAGACTACATCGTTCGAAAACATTTACGAACGAACAAAAAGCGTTTTTTCGAGCTAACAATATTTATATTATATTTTTTCCAAATGTGTTCAAAACACATCTTGAAATTTTTCACAAAGGAACGCAAAGCCTTCATTTATTATCGACTTCAACAACCAACTTGATAAAAAAGAATTGTTAATGGATAATTATAGTTGTTTTCAACCTAAACGTTAAAAAAAAAACAATATAACTCATGGACAGTGTTTCGAAGAACAAAAGCTTTTTGAATGGGAGGATTTTAAAAGGAACGAAGGAAGAATATAACTCAAGAGTCAAGATCCTTGTGAATGAACATGTAGCAAGTTTTCTGAACATAAATTCTTACTTAAATACTTTTAAGATCAAATTCTGTTTTGTTTTGTTTAAAGATTTTAGACTTTTAAAGATTGGATGGCAGAAATGTTATTTCAAAAAGTTAATTTGCATTAAGAAATCAAGTTTTTGAGAGATAAAATATTTTACAATATTCTACAAATATATCACTTTATATCCATTTTTACATCTTTCAAATCTTATTCTCTATCTATATAATAAAACAAGACATTCATATATATGTTCCCTGTAGCCGGCCAAACGGCTGGACCGAATGGGCTGATGTATTTTGTGGACACACCATGGGTAGCCGAGGGTGTCTTAGGCCAAAAAAGTTGGAAATTTATTTTTTAACCTTTTTTTCAATTCTTTCAGCTAGTAGATCATAATACTAATAAAAATCAACAAATTTTGAACTTCGAATGTCATCTATATAATAAAGCTCTTTGATTATGTATACCTCGGGGTTAAAACAGGCTAAAAAAAATTTGTTTGTTCTTCAAAAATCGAAATTTAAATGTTTTTGTTTCAAAAAATCGAAATTTTACTTTAGCTATAGTTTATCATAATGTCAATTCTGTAACATAAAAAATGAAATTAAAAAAACTTCAGGAGAACGGATTTTACCTCCTGAACCCTGTGTCGTGTAGATAGTTCCTTCTTTAACACCTCCAACTTTCTCATTTCGCATTTGCGCCTCCAAGTTTTCCCTCAGCTCATGTTATTCATATAGTATGTTTACCCCTCTGTATATCAATATCTTTCAACATTTCTACTGAAGAGGTTTGCTGCTAGCAATACACTTACAGAAGCACAGAAAATGTACCTCCTTGATGCAGTTCATATTTAGGAGAATGGATTTTACTTCCTGAACCCTGTGAGTCCTGGTGTTTGGTTGAGTGTTGGAATATCTTATCTAGCTGTCTCTATTCTACTCTACATCATTGCAAGGTATTCAAAAACTGATTTTTTTGCTTTAAAAAATAATTTGCTTTTTTATATTTTTTAGACTCTCTCCATCAGAGCAATTGTATCCCGAGGTAATATATTTATTAGAAAACAAGGAAAGAATAATATATATAATTTTCATTATTTTCAAGAATGAAACAAAACTGACATTTTTGAACTCCTTCTGGTTTTCATTGGCTGCTCTGGTAGGACAAGGGTCTGAAGTTATACCACGGTAACCTGACCTAACCTGACCTAACCTGACCTGAGCATAAACCTTTATTATAAACCTTGATTCCGGGGTTAAATGAGTAACCCCATTTTATAAAAAAAACTCGATTACACACCGAAGTATATAATTATCTAAGCCCATTTCTTTGCAAGTTCTTTAATATTTAAAATTTGGATTTTTTAACAATTACATAAGTTTTGGTTGAGAAATCAGTTTCCTTGTGTCTAGGTCATTTTCAAGCCGAATACTTGTTGCCTGTTGGTGGGGCTTTATACTGATTATTGTCAACTCCTACACTGCAAACTTGGCGGCTTTTCAAACTGTAGAGAGACTTGACACTCCAATAGGTCTGTTATATATATACTTATTATATATACTTTAATTGACATTAGCAGAAATACCCAGGCGTTGCCCGTGTCAATTTGTGCTTGATTATTTTTCTTTTTGTGTCAAAACATTCAATTTGAAACATAAACCATGAGAATGGATGTTAACTGTTTTAGAAAACAAACTAAATGCTCGTTTTTCGTTTCTTTTTTGATTTTTCAAGACTAACAATTCTTCGGGTTTAGACGAAAAAACGACGGGTTAAAACTGACGAACTGTTCATTTAGATCTGTTGAAGAACAAAACGAACATATTGTTATCGTAAATGTTACCCTAAAAACATTTGATTTGATTTTTTTTAAGTTGCTGCGTACGTACGTACGATTGTTAAAGATCGTCTAAAACCAAAAACAACCTATCTTTGTTAACATAACAACGAATAAAAAAAACTACCGCTTCGTTTTTTAATTAAAAAACTGATTCTTTTGAAAACGATCGATTTTTCTATGTCGTTAACGATCAGTTTGTTTTAAAAAGTGAAAATTCCTGTTTCCCGCGTGGCGGAAGAAAGTCGCACGATATTCGGTTATAGTTAGATAGAGTATTTTAAAAATTATTTTAAACCTTTTCATATCTTTTACTCCTTATCCCAGCTGTGACTTTCGATCCCAATCCGAACAATTAATTATAACTCGTTTTAACTTTCTCACTTTTCTTCTTTTTTTCGGTATAAGCATTTCCAATGAAAAACTGTAACAAGACAACTTTATAAGTTAAATATTAGACAAAAATATTAGATTAAAACTACAGAAACCAAAACTAAGAACATTCCCGAGGTTCTACCAAGTTCCCCAATCAAAATTTAAGTCGAATTGGTGAAGGGGATTAGGAGTTATGTTATCCATCCCCCCATTATGCGGAAGGATGCCTCAATCAATTCCTGTAAAGAATAATTTGATTAACTGAGAAAGACGGACAAAGTGAGATTACTACTTTTTTACTAATTAGCAAAGCAAAATTCGTAAAGATTAAATTTTTTTTTTGGCAATCCTTGAAAATAAATTTTGTTTTATTAAGGATCACTTCAAGATTTGATAAACCAAAAAGCAGTTGAATGGGATTGTGTAGAAAATGGGATGGTGGAAACTTTTTTAAGGGTAAGAAATTTTTCCTGATGCTGTTTTATTTAAACTTTGAATTTTATGCATTAAAAATACGTTCTATAGATCATTTGCGTTCGTTGTGCTCATAGCCTCATACTCAGATTTCTGATCAAATAAATCATATTGTATTGTATGATATACAGGATGTCCCACGAAACATGACAGTTGGTAAATAGTTTAGAATGTCTTCTTCCATAGTTTGTTAAGTTGTTTGATAGGAAAGACAATAATAAATATTATATAGGAGTCATATTATTGTAAAATTAACTTCAAAGCAAAAAATATGTGAGCAAAAGATTTGTTAAAAGAAATAAACTGCAAACAGCCTTTAACAGCTTATACAGGGTATGGAAGACGATATTTAAAATTATTTACCAACTGCAATGTTTCGTGGGACACCCTGTACTACACTCTCAGGTCAGCTACCACTTCTTGGCAGTCACTCCCTTTTTGAAATATTCGCAAGACTGTTCTACAGGGTGTCCCACGAAACTTGACAGCAGGAATAAAGGACGTATTTGATTTTTTTAAATAATTTATAATTTGCGGCATTCATGGGCATTCCCTAGTCCTCGCATTTCCAAAATGTTGTTTGCCTTTTTGTGCTGTCAACATTACCATAGCTATTATAAATTATTGCAGACGACCTTCCATTCGTATTTCTACTGTCAAGTTTTATGGGACACCAATGTATATTGAATGCAAATCATAGATAAATAAATAAACATAGATAGCTTATGTACGCAAAATCACCAAGAATTGAACAGTCCGCGAACAATGACATAAGAACAGCTCATGTTCACAACCCACCTAGTTAATCTTTATTATAGGAATATCTTTAAAACATCTCTGTACATTTATATGTTTCAAGATGAAAAATGTCGTCTTATGCACAATCTATCTTTATCTACAGGGTGTCCCAAAAATTCATGGGAATTGAGTGACGAATTGGTACACCCTGTATGACGCAAATTGATGGTCTATTATTATCCCAATATTCTAGGTTTCAAGGGACCCTCTGCAAAGACAAGCATACAATCAATTGAAGACAAGGAAACAAGTTTTATCTAAATGATATACCCTAATTGGCTTTTTGGACGCTTCCTGCAAAGAATGAACAAAACATTTTCGGATTTTTTCTGTTAAAATTTTGAGATTTTAATAAATCGTAAGATTCAACATTTTCCCATGAACCTTGTGAGTTGCCATAACAAAGGGTCCAATCTTAGTCTTTATATCCAAATAGATAATGAACAGTACACACACACATGCCTTAAACTTTTATTCTCGAATCCCTATTCTTTCATGTATCAAAATTTATAGTCTGGAATATCAAAGGTCTATAAGTAGAAATGGGCATCGTTTTTTTAAACGAACAATATTTTTGAGAACGAACGAAATTTTTTGTAAAAAAGGGTGTTGTTCAGAAAAAACGAATGATTGATGAACATTACGGATTAATCAGAGAAATGACAAATTATCGTTTTTAAAACTGCATTTAATAAGATAGACACGGACAATTCAAAATTACTCGAACGAACTTGAGAAAACGGCTGTTTTTTACAAAAATTTTCAAAAGATTTGGGAAAACAAATTTTTTTGGAATAGCCATTTTGTAAGTGATAGTTTTTTTCTGAACCAACGATTTTTTCGAACAAATTTTTGAAAATAAAATATAGTTTTTTTACTGAATAACCGATTTTATTAAACAAACAATTTCACTTAATGAACGATTTTACTGAACTGAAGACTTTACTAAACGATCGGTGAGAAAACAAACGAAATAGATGGGAAATGAACGATAATTTCAAAAACAAACTAAACTGATAATTTTTAAACAATTGGAAAAAACTAACAAAATGGGTCATTCACAAATGATAAACAAACAAATGAAAAAATCGAATGTGCCCATTTCTATCTATGGACTATGATTCATGACGTTCATCATGGAAAGATATATAGATTATAAAATCAAACCATTCTGAACAATTTTGATCAGTTTAAAAAGTAAAAACTTTGATAATGATAGAAATAACAGAATTACCACGAACACGGCAGGATTTGAGAAAGTTAGAAAAGGCGGATTCATCTTAATTGCTGAAAATCCAACAATAGAGTATGAACTTCAAGACGATTGCAACTTGGAACAGATTGGAGGAATCTTCAATACTATCAACTATGGGTTGGTGTTCAGACCAGGTATTGCTAGAGATGTGCATATTCACTTTTTATTTCGTTCGTTCATCATTGTGGAATGAAGTATTCTGAGATAAGATAAACAAGATTTTTTGTGTATATATATATACTAATGGCAGTTGCCTGCTTTCTCTCAAGCAGAATGGACCTACTGTGTAGTCCCAGAATTATAGCTGGAGTCGCTGGAGAAGCGCTGAGTTTAGTTATGCATCTTGTATCCTACAGGGGAAGCAAGAATTGTACATAGATTAAAACTAAACTTCATCTTCAGCTTGGTGCACTGAAAGAGGAGTTCAAGCCCTCGTGGGAATACAAGCTATTCACAATGATACCGGTTTTTTACTCAACCAGATGTGAGGACTGGACTGCCATGGAAGATTCCTCTGAAGAGAGCTTTTCAGGGATAACAACTCCCCATTTTGCATAAAGAGTGCAGTTATGAGTAAATTCCTAAATTCCCCTAACTTGGAAAAAGTATAAAATGAAGGAACACAGGGAGAAATCCCCTATACCCTTCTTCCTACAAACCTCCTCCTCTCTCTCCTACCTGCTCTACAACTCAATGTTAAAAGAACTATTTGGAAAGGCCTTAAAGTGTAAAAACAAGAAACAAGAAGCAAGAAGAAAAAATAATTTGAACAGAAAAAAGTGGAAGGGAAATCTCTTGACAGTAGAGATGAGTGCTCAAAGCAAGATAAACAAGAAAGAAGAAGAAAACTTTGAACAGGAAAAATTAGAAGGGGATTTGAGCTTCACATTTTTTTCACCTATAGGGTATAAAGACAAATACACAGGATGGTAGACGTCACATCCCCCCCCCCCCTAGGTCCTACTCGAGATAAAAAACTGGAAAAAATGTGTAAAACGCCCCCCTCATCCCTCTCCCCCCATCAAGAAAATTTTATTGAAAGTGTGTTTTAGCTAGGAATGCAGGAGCTGTCACAGTAACATCACTGAAGCAAAATTTAAAAACAAACAAGGGAGAGAGTAACCTGGCCAATCTTAGAATATAGAATATAGATACAGGGCTTCAAAAAATAGTTCTGCCTCTGCAATTTGGCTAGCTGCAGAAAACATCCAAAAAATTCATTTATTTTCATTTTCAAAATTAGCCAAAGTATGATTGAAGGATGGACAAGGAATGGACGTTCAAGAAGAAAGAATGAAAAACAAGAAATATAGAAGTATCAAAATGTTTCCATCTGATATCATATTGAAATTTAAAAATATTGTAAAATTTAATCAAAATAAATTTTTAAAGTTAAAAAAATTATATACTAATGGAAAAAGGGAACAGTCCCTTTTTACATGTTTAAATTTGAGACGCTCCACCCCCTAGATACATAATGCTATCAGAGACCAAGCTGCCGCACAAACCCAGACAGCGCATCAACGCCAGTACTACAGAGATCATCAAGAGGATCACACCTTAATAGAGTCTCTTGTAGCATTCACTGCACCAGTCCTGATGAACCCTAGCACTGATGCCTTCTCTCCAATCTATAACCAGATACTCTTCCCTCCTCATCCCTCCTACTCCCGAGCATTTCACCTGCCTCCTCTCCCCCTCCTTCTTCCAGGAACATGCTGCATCACCTTGATCCTTGTATGCCTGTGGGTCCTCCTGGTGGACATCTGGAGAGAGGAGAGCATCATCAACTCTTCCCTGAAGACGAGGTATTTGAGTCCTTGATTCCAAACCTGGACTCCAGAGAACTCTGATGTAACCCTGGAGACCGTCGGCCTCAGCACAGATACAGAGGATTCCGAAAATCCAGATTATGATCCTTGGGCCCCTCCTCTCCTGAGAGTTGAAACAGTGCAAATCTGCTCAGGTAGAGAGGATCAACCTAGTCTAGACTCTGCCACAGAGTCCAGCTGCTCCGAGATCTAATTATCAGACAGAACATAGGTTTCGAGCTGCTGTCCTACACAATGTTGAGAGGGTCCTAGATACACTCTCTGGAGATCCCTATCTAGCTGCTACATCAGCCGAGGGATTACGTCGATGATCTCATCATAGGATTATGGGGATTGCCATCCCATGATCAAACCCCTGGTTCCCTCTAAAATCAAGAGTAATATTGTTCCTGATAAAAAACTATCGTTTTTTACATTTCTCTGAATAAACCAGATCATTTACACATCATTCGTTTTTTTAAAGGACGCTATCGTTAATGAAAATTTTGTTTGTTGTCAAAAATAATGCCCATCTCTAAGTATTGTCATTCCTCTGAAGACTTTCATTTTTTGTTCAATTTACCAGTTAGTTGTAGGAAAAATAAACATAAAGGGTATACAAATTAAAACAAAAGAAAAAAAGATTTTTGTAAACATTGATTTTTGTTTTAGATTTCACCCACAAGTGGAAATTGAATTCAGCTATTCTAGGAAGAAAATTAATAAAATGATCTTTTGAACACATTTGAGAATCAGTTTTTTATACAATTATAACCATATAAAACAGTGGAAGCAATGTCGTCTTTTTATCCATTTTTTCGGAAATTTGTCGACAAAGATTTTTATTTTGTAAATTGTAGCTAATTTAAACCTTGGCACAAACTCAATTTTTGTATCACTATATCTTTGCAATCTTATGGTGTACATGAATGCAAAGTTTGAAATATCTATAGGTCTATGACAATGAGTGATTAGAAAATTCATGTTTGTGGCAAAGACTCATTTCCTTTTCTGTATAACCTTAGTTTAGTCTAACTTGAAACTAACATAAAAAGCAATAAAAACATTAGTATTTCGTTATTAACTTCTTTAAACCGAAGAACTTCTTGTAAGTATTTTTCTTCATCATTCTCATATAATTAAAGTGAACAGAAATCAGAACTTTTGTCTTTATACAATTAAAACACTTGATCTCGATATCCAATATGGGCACTCTTAAATTAAAGGATTAATTCTTAATCTCTCCAAGAACGCAGGGAATTGTAATCCCAGGATTTTAAAGAGGAATTATGTTAAGTTAAAGATATGGTTTATTGAGATGAGTGTTTGATACAGAAAATCTCAGCACAAAAGGTTCTGTGTCCGAATTTAATGACTTTGGGTCGCGTCTTAAATCTGCCAAAAACCGGTTTCAATTGAGCGCCGGCTTAAATATTGAAAAATTTAATACAATTTTAAGTGGAAACGACGACGGCTGAAATTTAAGCCGCGGCAGAAATTATTTAAATTCGGCCTCTGGTTTCTGAGTAGAGAATAGTTGAGGCACAGTCCAGTCTCCGGATCACTTTTCTGATTTTTTACTCCTCCCACACCTACAGTGATATTTTTGGCCATGATTAGAAATGTGGAAAAAATCTGGCAAGCAACAATTCTAGAAACCTTGTAAGGTTACAAAAATAATATCTATTAAATAATGTACTGAAGGTGCGAAGGGATGATAAAGATGATATGTTAACGTTATTTCAATCCATTTCACTGACTGAAAATGTTGGCAAAACAAATACAGAATGTGTAGGATGGATCAAAAATCCCAGTTTTGGGAAGTTTAAATTTCTCGTAAAGAATACTAAACTTCTCAACATAGATTTTATACAGGGTGTCCCAAAAAACATGGGAATTCAGTGACGAATTGGATATCGTCTTTGTTATGAATTAGCATTGTAATACCTAATTTCAAAAGCCATAATATTGTTATGTCTGCTAGAGTTTATTTTATAAAAAGGGTAAAAGACTGTAAATATGTGCCTATAATGTCTCTGCAAGATGAACAGTGAAGACAGACAAGTTTACTCTGTTTGTATACTGCAATTTTCTTGTTTTACTAAGTACAACCGTATGCAGTCAAAACATAAACAAACAAAATGTGAATATAGCAGACAAAACTCTTTCAGCTTTGTCAGTAGGTATCACGATACGAAATCAAAGAATGATTTAAAAAGACGATATCGAATTCGTCACTGAATTCCCATGTTTATTGGGACACCCTTTAGATGGATTTCAAAATATAAAATTATAAATATAGATCGCTTCATAATTTTATTTAAAGGAAGTGTTAGTGTAATTTCTAGTGACCCTCTATGCAAAGATGGCAATGTTCGATTTACAACAGAACCTTTTAAACTTTTATCTGATCAAAAATGAATTTGAATTTAGAACTCCTTTATTTTCGTTTCTGAAATCTGTTTATTTTGATTTCTCTGCAAAAGCGACTTTTTTGCTTTTAAGAAAGACTGGAGAAATTATTAGAATTGAACACTTTTCAAGTCAGTTAAACCCTTTTCTTTGACATATTTTATCAGATTAAGGTTTCAAGGATACTTTAGTAAAATTGCCATTTTTGTATCACTTGAAATTGAAATTATGCTTACAGTCCCTTTAAACAGTCACTCTCTTCAATATCTAACTGTTGTAGGAAAACCAAGAGTTAAAAAAAATTAGGGACAAGTGGTGGAAGCCTCAACATTGTCAGGTCAGGTTATTATAGCTAACAAATATATTTATATTTATATATATCTATATATACTTTGCTATCTCAATTTCCTGAGGCTCAGGTCTTTGTTAGAACTTTTTCTCCTATAATTATGGGCACACAAATATATTTCAAGACTTTAAATCTATATATGTATAGAAAGTTGTAATCTCTGTTTGTCTGTCTATCTGTAAGTTTGTCCGATAAAAACTCAGGAAACCCTGGACTGATTTGCCTCAAATTTTTATTGGGAAACTCGGGAGAGCCACGGTACTGGTTTGATTTTTAGATTCTAAATTGAGAATGTGGAAAAATAGCTAAAATCGTAATTTACGACATGGAATGGGTAATCGGTGGGACTAACTATGACTCACCTGCACATCGCTGGGTTACCAAGCTAGTATAAAATGAAACAGTTTCCATGCTTTATTGAGAACTATGAAACTCTGGAATATGAAGACGACTTTAAGACTCCAGTTCAATAATCATGAGTCACAGCAAGTTTAAACAAACCCCTTTTTTATATCTGATTTAATAAGTTACTAATAAACTATTAGCTCTGTAAAAATGGTAATGCTACATCGTCTATACGCAACATCCCCCCTACTGAACTTCTGACCTATACTAACTTTCCGACCTATTGCTATATCGGACCTACGCCATGAGCTGTTTATTTTAGTATTATTTGAGGGTTAGGTGAGGTTAAGACAATTTCTGGGCCGAGCGCTGCGGCTAGGACAGACTAGGGGGCCGAGCGCTGCGGCCACAAGTCTATATAGCAGTTGTAATACCACGTGCTAAGGTCGGATGTGTAGTATAGCGGATTTGGCGTAGGTCAGAAATGGAGTATGGCGGATATGTGTTGGTCAAAAAATACACCACCGTAAAAATATTGAATACGCAGAAGGGTTGCTTTAATGTCGTCTTTCTATTTCTTAGTTTTCTGGCTTTCTTATTATATACATTACATACATATTCCTTGATATGATTTTTTTATATTAACGTGATCACAATCCTATTTGGATCAATCATTTGGCTTATTCCCGTTTTGTCGCATATAGTCGTTCTTGAACTGTACAGCTTTCTCTGACTAGTTGAGATTCGGCCCGGTACATGAAATGAACTGCAGTGACTCGGACGCGTAACCACTAAAATTGACATGTACGGTGTAAGATAAGATTTGGAGGATTTATTAGTTTTAAATCCCAGCCCAGGTTCACTTTTCATCTAATCTAAAATAAAAAGAAGTTTAGGTTTTCATAATGTAATATTTAATTTAGGAGGCAAAGCAAGCTGCTCTAAAAAACCAGCCTTTAAGTTTGGATAGAATACAAGGTATGAATTTACAGAAAGCTCATTCATCGGTGAATTCTTTTAATATCTTTATTTCATTGTACTTTTTTTTACATATTTATTATTTTTTATTCTAAATTTAATAATTATTATGAATTTAAAAAATTTTAGGTACAGATCATACATATATTTTATTATTTCTTTTTGTCTTCAAATTATCTTTTTTCCATCTCATAATCTGAGTTCGTTTCCCTTATGTACATTTGTGCAGCCCAAATTTTTATTTTTTATTTTTTATTTTCTTGTGATTTTTAACAAAAATTCCTTTTATATTTTTTTACCGATTTTGAATGTTTTTATATCGTTATAACTGACGAGGGTCAGCCAAGACCAAAATATATTTTCAATGAATGTGGAAATATCTACTCTATAGAGGTTTGGTCCATCACCATCACTGAATTTTAAATCTTATTTACCTTTTCTTCTTTTGTTAACTGTCCCTTCAAGCAGGCGCGTACGAGGGGGGGGGCCGCGCCCCCCCGCCCCCCCTAAGAGGCTGACGGGGGGCACCCATAGGAGGGGGTCTTTTAATATTACATCTGCTTGCATTTAACCCTTCCTCAGGCTAGGCAATATATATTAAAAAGGAGTTCTGATAAGTCCACTTAAGAATATTACATAAATGATTTATTAACACTTAAAAAGTGTGTATATAATCAATTTGTTTACCAGAACATTTTTAAAAAAGGTATTAATATTTTTTCAAAAAAGGGGTTTTTAAGGGGGGGGACCAAAAAATTTTTTTTGCACGCTTACGCGCGCAAATTGTGCCCCCCCCCTAGACAAATGCCCTCGTACGCGCCTGCCTTCAAGCAATTTTGGAAAAAAGCTTTTTTGATCGCAACTCAAAGAATTGCTGGGTTTCTTCTTCAGTTCAGATCTATGTTTAGACTCTTGACAAACTAGTTCGTAATAAACTAGATCGTAAAAACAGACAACTGCCTAGGACAGGTTGAATTTGGAGTTTTCTAAGGAGGTAGGAGGATGAGGATGAGGGTGTCAGGGTAACTGGTATGAGATATACTATAGTCTTCACTGTTAACATGTATTCCCACATGGACAGATTTTTTTTAAAAAAGATTAACCACCTAAGCATGCTGTCCCATCGCTATAAAGGGAGTGACCGGCATTGTAAGGCAGTTGAACTGAGTATGCAGTGTTGTGGAAAACTTTTTTCGGATTCATTTGAGTCATATAAAACTTTTTAAAGATCTGTAAATCCTAAGTTTGAGCGCAAATTCGACGTTCAAAACTCCTACTTTGGGGATGAATACGTTTTCAGAATTAGTTTTTTTTAAATTATTAAATAACGACGACATAAAATGTAACAAAAATTCTGCAGTAAACTGATTAGTTGTTTAGAAACAGGTTGAGAAAATAAAAATTAATCTTATCATTGAAAATAAGTAATCTTGTTCAATTATAGTTTCTATTTTCTCATTACTCTGGTTTCTCATTATTCACAAAGATTTTCTGCCGATTTTCTAGAATATTATTGAAAAGACGACATTTGAAGAATTTGAAGAAATCTGCAAATAAATTCACAGTAAATAAGAAATTCAATAAATTGATGAAAACGAAATAATTGATTCTAGCATTGATTTATTGACAAATTTCTTTTGAGAAATGTGTTTCAAACGAATATAATTAGATTACTGAATAATTTTTACTTTATTTTTCGTCGTCGTTATTTAATAATTAAAAAGAAACTAACTCTGGAAACGTATCCACCCCCAAAGTAGGAGTTTTGAACGTCGAATTTGCGCTCTAACTCAGGATTTTCAGATCTTTAAAAAGTTTTATATGTATTAAATTAATCCGAAGTTTTCCACAACATTGCATACTCAGTTCCACCACCTTACATTTCTTGTCACTCCCTTTAAAACACGGGGAGTGTGTCTTTCGCCTAACATTGTCAGAGGTCTGCCATGAGTAATCCAGTTTCCATTGTGAGGGGGTTAAAAATCAGTATATGATATTTGATTTATGAACCTCTGTTCCCCTTTTAACCGGTATCAGCATGTAATTAATCCCTGATTTTTTGCGTTTCTGTGTTCATCTTTTTATCTTTACTCATATATCTTGTCAGGAATTAGTCACGCTTTCCTCTCACTCAGTTGTGGAGAGAAGTGATCTTAATATCTAGACTACTATACAAGTACAACTCGTACAACGCACATAACGCCCTTTCTCTCAACAGGCTCAGAAAGCTCTGCTGACGCCCTTCCTCTGGGAGATTCAGATATACATGCATGCTGATTTCATTGTAATTTAGAATATGATTTGTTCATGCTTTGAAAGGGTTTTTTGGCTGTTATACATGTAGTCCTTGTATATATCAATACAATGAAGAAGACTTACTATCACAATTTGTTATTTCTACCAAGGCTTCTAACGAGGGGAGTAAGGCCAGCGATAACAATTTCTAGTCCGAGCCACAACCTCCTCATTTTCTCGTCCGAGCCACCTCAAGATCCTCGTTCTTCAAATATTATCTTTTTAAAGTGTTAAATTCTCCAAGATGATTTTTTTTAATCGGGTCACGTTAGAGCATAAACAAAATATTAAATTTTTGTAAAACGAAAAAATACTTTCATTAGAATTAAAGTTTGTGAGTGCAATGTCCTGAAAAATATTCACCTTTTTTTTACGTGTATTTTCAGATAATCTAGGTATAGAATGCCGCAAATAATTCAAAGTTTATAGAACTTAAATCTTTTATATTAATTAAAGCGAAAACCATAGATTTTTTGGGTCGTTCGAAAATTATAGGCTGAGGTATGCCAAATATTTTGCTATTCATTTTTATCACGAAGGTGGCCATTAGGGAGGCAGAAGAGATTTAAGTTTCACCTAAATAAAGTTTGATATCATTCTCACGGTTTTGAAGATTTCAAAATGATGTAATCATTCCAATATTTTATTCTATGCATATTTTATGCCCTAACGTGGCTTTATCTTCAAGAATTAAAAACTTAAAAACACATAATAAGCAAAGGACGAGGATTTCGAGGTGGCTCGGACGAGAAAATGAGGAGAATGTGGCTCGGACGAGAAATTATTGTGGCTGGCCTTCCTCCCCTCTTCTAACAACATATAAACATGGTAACAAAGAAAACCTGTCAATTAGCAGTTTCTTTTTGATTACTTGTAAACTTGTAATTTGAAAAAAGCTCGTTAGAAGTCTAAGGTGGAGGGGGGGGGGTATTCTGGAGAATATTTACCACATTTTTAGGAATATTTATGTTTCTTGGTGTTGGGGGACTTCTGGCTCTCATATCTGCACTTCTTGAGTTCTTCTGCAGCTCTGTTACAAAAGTAAGATGATATTTAAACAAAGAGTAATCAATATTTATCTTGAGAATTATGAGAGGTTAAAATGCGAAAAACCTAGTTGCATATCGATCGTGTGAATAATTTTTATATAAAAAAAACATAAAAAACTGAAACTTTATTAGCTTATTTGTGTTTGAGCATCCACCAACCTTATTTTAATTTATCTTTGCATTAATCCCTCTGGTCTCACCCTTCCACAGATCACCTGATAATCTCCTTCCTTCCAATCAACTCATTACCTATGCAAAAACATAACTCGATTTGTGTAACCAATTTTATTCAGTATCGTTAACTAACTTAAGGCAAACAACTCAAAACAACCAATTCTGAATAAGCGGGTCCAAACAGCATAGTAAATTGTGATTGCTTATTTGTAATAAATCATGAAATAAAATATGAATGAATGAAATAAAAAGTTAAAAAGATAAAATAAGTTTTTTTATGATTTGCCCCAAAAACAAACATCCACAAGTAAAAAAAACTTTACACCAGAAAGTTAAAAAAAAACTTTACATTCACAAGTAAAAAAACCTCACACCAGCAAGTTAAAAAAAAACTTACATCCACAAGTAAAAAAAACTTTACACCAGCAAGTTAAAAGATGCTATCTCATTTGAACTACTCCCGTTTGAACTATTGTTCATTTGAACTTTTGTTCATTTCAACTACTGCATCGTGGTACCACGTGAGTAGTTGAAATGAACAATAGTTCAAACGAGTAAATATATTGCTCATTTGAACTATTTTTTATTTCATTTGAACTATTTTCATTTGAACTATTAATATTTTAAATGAAATAAACAAAAAAATAGTTCAAATGAACATTAAAATAGTTCAAATGGACATAAAAACAGTTCAAAAGAACAACAAAATAGTTCAAATGAACAAAAGAATAGTTTAAATGAACACAAAAATAGTTTAAATGAACAAAAAATAGTTCAAATGAACTTAAAAATAGTTCAAATGAAATAGTTCAAATGAAAAAAAAATAGCTCAAATGAGAAAAAAATATTTCAAATGAAAATGACAAAAAAAGTTAAAATGGACATAAAAATAGTTCCAAATTGACATACAAATAGTTCAAATGAACAAAAATATAGTTCAAATGAACACAAAAATAGTTTAAATGAACAAAAAAAATAGTTCAAATGGACATAAAAATAGTTCAAATGAAAAAAAATAGTTCAAATGGACATAAAAATAGTAAAATGAACAAAAAAAATAGTTCAAATGGACACAAAAATAGTTTAAATGGACAAAGAAATATTTCAAATGAAAAAAAAATTAGTTGAAATGAACAAAAAATAGTTCAAATACACAAAAAATATTTTAAATGGACAATAAAAATAGTTCAAATGGATAAAAAATAGTTCAAATGGACATCAAAATAGTTTAAATGGACAAAAAATTTGTTAAAATGTGACAAAAAAATGGTTCAAATGAACACAAAAAAAGTTCAAATGAACACAAAAATAGTTCAAATTGACCAGAAAAAAGTTCAAATAGACATAAAAATAGTTCAAATGGACAAAAAAACTACGTTTAAAACGTAAGAGTTGACAATAACAAAGGTTTGTATAAATTTCCTGTTAATATAAAATTTGGGAATTTCCTAGAGAACGATTTTTGGACTCCCCCGCCCCCTCTCCTATCAATTTAATGTACATGGATCTTAAATGTAAGAAAAGGATATAACTGACCATGTGGCCGAGCGCCCAGCCCCCTGGCCCTAGCCTATCCTAGCTAGCCGAGGCGCTCGGCCCCCTAGCCTGTCCTAGCCGCAGCGCTCTGCCCCATAGCCCTTTCCTAGCTGCAGCACTTGGCCCAGAAAGTGTCTTAACCTAACCTAACCCTAAATATATAATCTTATATGTAGGACATGATATAATTGACAATGTGTCCGCAGAGCTCGGGCCCTAGCCGCAGCACTCGGCCCAGAAAGTGTCTTAGCCTAACCTAACCCTAAATAAATACTAATTTAATTGAAAATTATTAAAAAAGTGATCATGTACAAAATTACTAACTGATTATCATATTTGATAACTAACAAGATTTATCTTCTTTGACAGAAGTTCTGTAAAATCTAAAATGAATTTAGATTATGAATGTTGGTTAGATCAATCATTAATTCAATAACTTCAAGAGAAAAGGTAACATTATCTGTCCTTTTTCAATGTAGATGATTGAATTAATTATTTACCTATGTATTTTTATGTTTGTTTTTTTCCAGAAACTATGATTATTTCTTGCAATTTAATCTGTAATTAAACCAGGTACTTAAAAAATAATCTTTTGCGATTCGCACACATATTCAATGAATTGACTCATATAATTCATTTTACAGCTGTTGGAAGTAAAAATTTTGTAAAAACACAAGAACAAAAAATCGATTTGAATTGAACACAGCCAAAGCTGCATGCAACAACTTAAAATTTCCTTTTTTCGACTTCAAACCCTTAAAAAAGCACTTTTGTTTTTGAAAAATTTTCGAAAAAGGGGGGAAACCCCCCCCACACCCTAACAAAATAATATATTGCCCCCCCCTAGCAAAAGTCCTAGTTGCGCCTCTGGTGGGGGCCAGAAATCTTGCCCCCCTTGCTAAAATCTTTTATCTTGTATTGGTCACTGAAACTGTAACATCGGACACAAATATCACATAACACTATTTCCACAGGTTGCAAATGGACACGTATAAGTGGATTGTGCTGTGGGTCAGCCAAAGTGATTAGGGGAGGGGGCCTCGGGGGCCCGCGGGCCCGTGGGAGGTGACAGATAAAGGGGCCGTGTAAAATCACGTCGGGAGTTGGAGTAAATCACATTTGATTTGAACTATTTATATGTTTTTTATCAATTTTATTTGAAATTTTTGTTTATTTATTTTTCATTTGAACTATTTTTTTCATTTAAAACTATATTTTAATTTATTTCAATTTTTTTCATTTGAACTATTTCATATGAACTACTTTTTTTCATTTAAAACTATATTTTAGTTCATTTCATTTTTTTTCATTTAAACTATTTCATTTGAACTATTTTTATGTTCATTTGAACTATTTTTTTTCATTTGAACTATTTCATTTGAACTATTTTCATGTTTATTTGAACTATTTTTATGTTCATTTGAACTATTTTTTTTTCATTTGAACTATTTTTATGTTCATTTGAACTATTTTATGTTCATCTGAACTATTTCTTTTGTTAATTTAAACTATTTTTATGTTTATTTGAAACATGTCTGTGTAATGCGGTTATCTAATTAATTGTCATGAAATAACTTTATGGGAATTATAAAAAAAAAATTAAAACTGAATTGGGGTAGGAAAATAGTTCAAATGAGCAAGAAATGCGTTGATTTAAACTACAGGATATGACGTCATGTCAGTAGTTCAAATGAACAATAGTTCAAACGAACAATAGTTTAAACGTACCATGGTTCAAACGGCAGTAGTTCAAATGAGAATCCACCAGTTAAAAAAAACCTTACATCCACAAGTAAAAAAACTTTAAACCAGCAAGTAAAAAATTTTTCTTATCAAAAGCAGGTTTTAAACAAAGGAATTGAGTTCTTGCCTCCAACTCCTATTTTTTATTTGAAAATTTGAGTTTGTTGTAAGGAATCCATTCCTTTTCACTGCTTTTTTTTTTAGATTTTATCACAGATGTTTCTTCTGCATATTTTATTTTTTAATCTATGAAAAAACTAAAAAATTAGACAATTTAAATTTCATCTCTTTAGAAATGTGAGATTAAAAGAGGTATTGAAGATATACATAATGGAAGTAAAAGAATGCCAGATGTGGATTAGCTCTGAAGATTATGTATGCAACTGTATAGTTCCCTTTTTGTAATAGAGTTAAGTGCTCATTTTTCGTTAAAGGAATTGAGTTTTAGGGCCAAACGCAAATTTTCTAATCCCCACATCTTTGCGATCAGATGATGTAAATCTTTGATATTTCAAACTTAGACTATTTCATCTAACAGAATTCATATTTTAAATATCAAAGTTCTATGACATCAGGTTGTGGCAAAAACTCAGTTCCTTAGATAATTACAAATAAAGAAAATAAAATTTGTGTTGAATTTAATTTAAATCTTGAAAATCAGTATTTTTATAAGAATATAAAGGTGTAGGGAGTGTAGCAAAATATTCTCAAAGCAAATATCCTGATTTATTTCTGAAATCATCATTATCAGCTATAACTTTTAAGTAAAAATTCAATGTTAATTATAAATATTGTAAAAATTAACTGTGTCTAAACCTTATTTTTCAATAAACTAAAGTATATTTCAAATGTTTTTATCATGACTCTTATTATTAAGAGCTTTTAAAAATTGAACAAAAATGTTTTGAATTTCTACAATGTAACCAGTTACAGGAATTGAGTCTTTTCCACAGTCAGATTATATCTTTGCATGGTTTGAATTAGCTAAGGTCTACAACATTGGGCTGCAAAGATAGGGAACAGAAAATCAGACTTTCTGGCAAAGACTCAATTCCCTTTCTTTTCTCATATTTGAGAGTAAAATCAAAGCTAGAGGAGCTACGGGGTCACAAAGTTGAGCCAGTTTTGATCTTCTCTTCATGCGCATCTGCCCCTTTAGAAAATTCAACCTATATGAAGCATAAAGTCTGACCGGGTCAACCTTTTTGCACCGGCTAGTCCTGTCCATATAGCTATGTACAGTACAAATGCTTCTTTTAGGCCAATAATTCACTGAAAAGGCAATGCAAAGGCATTCTGAAATCTGAGTAAGCGACATTTATGAAAAGTGGCGTTCTAGAAAGCCAGATCCCCCCCCCCCCGCGGCTCTCCTAGGGCCTTAGCTCTAATGAATAAAATGGGCACCCAGAGATCGGAACTCATCTTGACTGTCATTGGTCAAATATATTGGGTTAAAGTGACCAATAGCAAGACATTCCAAACCCAGATTTTTTCCAGAATTCAGATACCGGCTAAAAACCTTTCAATTTCAAGAAATACACTTTATGATTATAGGGAAATTGCAGAATTGCGCAAAACTCAAGTTGTGAAAAAGCTGAAAAGGGCGATTTTGCGCAAAATGATTTTTGCGAATGATTGCGCAAAATTGGAGCAAAACTGATGCGCAACAACAGACAAATTTTGCGTTTTGTTCATAAAAAAATGCGCAAAAGTTTAGCAAATGGAAACCCTAATTCGGACGCAGAGGCTAAGAGTCCTAGAAGGCCTAGCCTCCTAGAACTATATGCATCTCAAGACATAATAGTTCTGCAGATCTGAACATCCAGAGTCCTTACAAAAACCTCTGCAAGTCACATTATAACTTTCGTTTCAAGGATTTTAACTCTCAGTTTAAAAAAAATTATTACTGAGAAAGCGGCCTCCTTAATAACTTCTTGAAAAAAAATTAATAAATAAACATGAAGCAACAAAATTTAATCCAGTTGAACATTGGTTTTCTTTGTGCAGGAATTGTTTATTTCCTTAGTCAATAACTAGAAAGAATATTAATAATTTTAAAAGAACCAAAAAAAACTTTTTAAAAACTTTCATAAATTCAGTATTATGAAAAAATGGGATATTCATTTTTATTAACCTTTAAAAAGGTGCCAATTTAAGAGTGTTGTGTTAAGGAGCAGCAGCTCAAATACTTTAATTAAACCATTGGTAAACTTTTAGCTGAGAAAATTTACAAATGGTAAAATTGGATTTTTTTTTAAACGTTCACAAACAAAATGAAAAACAGATGAACAGAAAGTTTTCAAAATCTCAATTCAAATTTCTCTTAAACATTTTGAAGAAAGTTCATGCAAGCAAATTTTAAGCATTATAAAAAATACCCATTTATTTAATTTTGCACACATATTCCAATGTTATAAATAAAAATAAACAATAAAGAAAGATTGTTCCAATAATAATTTTAGCTTTCAAGTTTTCATTCCCTAAAACCCTTTATTCTTTAGTCACATTTCTATTTTTTGTTGGATTTACTTTTTCTAGATATTTTCCTTGCAATTTTTTTATTCAAACGGGGTCATTTAATAATTCAAGGCACATTAAACATGTGTACATTTTCAGCAAGATTGAAATCACAGCACAATATATTGAGAAGAAAATATGCTTTGAATTTCTATTATGTAATCAGTGGCGGTATACTTTCATTAAGATTGAAATTGAAATCAGACCAAAATCAAAATTATAAAAGCTGCAAGGTCACAAAGTTGTACCACTTATGACCATTTTCTTCTCTCTACTTAGCTTTGCAGTGAAGATTCTTTAAAATTTGATATTTATTTTGATACATTGAAAACACTGAACAGATTTAGATTATAATATTAATAATTCATAATTTCCAAAGATTTTAATCCTCAGTACCCATTATTCTACATCAGGCATTCTTTCTCTTTCATTTTTCACATTTTCAATACTTCGTTTAGTCACACTTTTCTAGGAAAAAATAAAAAATAATTAATTTTCATCTAATCCTAGTATAATTCTAAAGTTTTTGATTAGTAATTATTTACAAATTTACAAACTAAAAAAAAAATACTGTTCTTGTTGCTTTTTTTAATAAAACAAGTTAAATATTATGAAAATAAAAAATATGAAGATATCATCAGATTTCTTAGCTAAAACTGTGAGAAGGGAATTGGGTTTTTGCCACAAACTCTAATGGAGTCCTACATCTGTGCAACGCAACGTTGTAGACCTTTGATGTTTCAAACAATAAATACTGTTCGATTAAATTTTAGTATGGGGAAAAAACTCAATTCCTTTCTGATCAAAATCAACTTTAAGTGTGGTTATTTTACTATTATGGCAGGAAACCTCTAGAACAGCAGGTGGCAGCATTTGGTTTGGGAAGTGTTGGACTGTGGAGGTTATGCAGTGCATTACATACTTATTCTGGGGGGGGGGGGGTTTGAAGATACACTTTAGAAACTTTCTCCAGAGGTGGTTTTTATAAATACACATAAGTAATTGCTTATTATTGTGTTATCTTTCCTTTAATTATTAAAAAATGTATTCTCAAAACTGTTTCAAATAGTTTTGTTCCTTACAAATGCCAAACAGAAAACCAAAACATCATGAAAATAATTGTGATAATTTCTCCGTCCCCTGCCCCTTATACCCCAGGGCTGGGCCTTAGCAGAGCCATAACCTCAAATGATTACTTACCATGAAATACAAAATTATATTTTTACACATCAAGATAGTCACAGGACTTGGCCAACAAGCCTGTCCTTGCTGCATTCAGTCCAGAAATTGACTTAATTTAACCCAAATTACCGAGTACCTATATTTATTAATTTCTTACTTAAAGGTTTCAAATTTCAAAATTTGCTTCCCACACGTCACGTGTTTTATCTATCAACAACAACAAAAATTTAAGTCTTTTAAGAAGAAATCCGGCTTTTTTCTTAAGGGGAAGAAGGGGCCTGGACAACCCCAACTCAACTAGAACATAAATTGAACTGAGTTCTAGGGGGGGGGGGGACTGCCTCTTTGCTCCTCCCCCCCGTATATACCCTTGAACATACCAATACATGTTCAAAATGTCATACCAAACCAGGGTATTTTTCAAAACTTACCAAGCCATATACTGCCATTGCCAACTGCTGTTCTATAGTATATATATTCTGACTTCTGAGCGAGACATAGGTTTGTAATTTTGTTCAAAAAGCTGATTTTTTTTTACACATTTTCCCACTCAAATTGTGCAAAATGATTGCTTGATTTTCGCCCTCAAATTGAGTGTGCCTAATTGCAATTGATAAGGCATACAAAGTTGTTTTTCAGTATGAATAATTTAGGATTAAAATTGTATTAACCTGAGCAAGATAGCTGAAAGTAAACTCAAAAAGTGCAGTAATAAGAGCCATAAGTCCCCCAACACCAAGGAACATGAATATTCCTGAAAACATGGTAAATAAAGATTGTTTTGAATAGGATATATTCAACTTGCTCTTTTTACAGTAAGAGGTTATATAAAATCCGAGAATAGCTGAATAAAGGAACTAAACTCTTGCAACAAACTCAAACGTTTAATCTCTTTTTCTGGGATTGGATTTAATGGATTGCAAGAAACTGTTAAATTATTAAACTAGAGACGGTTCAACTATACATCGACCTTTATTTGAACTTTGCATCCGTAATTCAAGATTTGTAAACCTATAATATTTTTTCTTATGACTATGTGATTTTAAAGATTTCTTAGATCTAAGACATCCACTTCCAAAAGTATATTAATTAGAAAATCAGATTTTGTGGAAAGAACTTATTTCTTTCAATAAAAATTTATCAAAATTCACAAAAAAAGTTCTACCTTGAATTCTACTGAAACTTAGAGGCTCGTTCTTTGGCTCAGATTTATTTACCCACTAAAAAATATTTTATATTTTCTCTAAATAGCATAAACCTAAATTTATGTTAGCAATAGATGAGGGCCAAAGGGCTGGACTAAATTGTCTGAAATTATTAAGGGAACCCTTATTTTGGTCAATTCAAATTTAATCAAACCCCATGTCTTGTCCATAGCTGATTCAGAATAAAATTGATTTTACTGTCCCGGTTCTCCTGACTAACCTTGAGGAAATTATATTTCTTATTGACCTGACATTGTTGTGGTTTCCACCATTTTTCTTTAAACCTTTGTAACTCATAGTTTTCCTGCAGAAAAAAAAAAATTAAGAACCCGAGGCGTACTGAGAGCAAATGAAATTCCTTTGTAAAGAGCTGGTTTTAACATGGGCCAGCATAAATAAAAAATCATTAAACCTGGTGTGATTATTAATTTAACACTGCATTTAACAAACATAGAAATGCATGATTTTTGTTCTCACAAAAATCAATAATTCAAATTTGAAAGTCGTCAGAGCAGGGAACTTTTGAATGTTAGATATCAGGATTAATGCTTAATTGAATCTTTTTCTTAATTTCGAGATTAAATTACAATTGTTCTCCTCTTTCTATGAATCACCAGATTTAATAAGCGGTCCAGATTAAGAGTATCTCATTCTAAAGTTTTCAGCTCAGTTGTCTGTCAGCATTCGATAAGAACAGTTGCACTTCTCTTACACTAGTATTCACTATAAATGGTCCATGGGAAATCAACAAGCCTTGAACAACTTTTCACCGAGTTTCTTTTAGAGAAGATGGATTAGGATCAGGGAGTAAGGAATAGAAGGCAAGATAACTGACGCAGTTTGCCCTACCATATGATTATGCATGCTTTGCTCCATTTGCATAAGAAATATCCAGAATAGGTTATTACGCACACTCTAATTGTACATCAGACAAATATTTCTTATTCAAATAAAGTACTTTCTGCAAAGCATGCATAATCATATGGTAGGGCAAACTGCGTCAGTTATTTCTACCTTCTATTCCTTACTCCCTGAATAAGATGAATCAAACTGTGCGTAATGGAATCAATTTTTTTGGCAAACAAAAAGTTGTAATCATTTCTCAGAAAAAAACTATGATATTTTTTTCAACTTATTTCTCTTAAAATTCACTAATTTTATAAGAAAAGTTTTTTTCATGACCAATATAAAGTTTGGTTTACAAAAAAAAAAATTTACTCAGCAATTTCTACCTCAGTATTATTTACAAAAATAAATATTCCGCAATAAAGGAGAAAAATGTTTATTTTTAAATGAAATACTTACAGAAAGCTCTTCATTTCAAAAGAAAATAATATGAAAACTGTTTTGTAACTTTTAAGGATTTTACAAATTCTTTTATTCTGAAGGACTTCAATGGACTTATTAAAATATTTGTGTGTTCTCTGACATCTTGTCCTTTTTTTGTGTCTCAACATTTTATCTATCTAATATTTAAGAAGGAAAAAAACTTTAAAATGTATTTACACAATTGCAATTGGTTTTGTTATGATCTTTAAATATTGTTATTAATTTTCTTCCTAGAATGGCTGTATTCATAACTTGCTTGTATTTGAAATCTAAAAAATTGTAAACATTAGGAATATGTGGGCTGCTTATTTTTGTTTTGTATAAAAAGGACCCCTTTTCAAGTTTGTTTAAAAAAGTTGTTCATTTAGTAAAATAAAACTATTGTTTTTTTAAAGTTTATTCAAAAGTTTGTTTGTTTAGTTAAAAACTTAAGTCTATTTCAAGTTTGATTGAATGAACACTTTAGAAATGGTTAGGTCAAGTTGTGACTGATCAATAAGATGCAAACAATAATGAAAAATTTTAAATTTTTCATATTTTTGTTTTTTTTTGTTCGTTTAAAAAAGTGAGGTACAACTCCATCATTTATAAAATGTTTGAATTGTTTGATACATTTTGTTATTTCACAAAAACTTTGACCATCAGCTTACACCTTGGGCTTACTTTGGATTATACTTACAAAATCTCACCTTTCATATAAGATAAAATGGTAAACAAAATATGTCTACTTTTGAAATTTGAATAATTTAAAAGTGAGCACCTGGTCTGAATACCAGCCCATAGTTGTTTGTATTAAACACTTCTCCAATCTGTTCCAAGCTACAATCGTCTTGAATTGTATATTTTACTAATGCACTTCCAGAAATAAATATAAATCCCCCTCTCCGAACTTTTTCTATTAATTCTGAATTTCTGGACATCCTGTTTTGTCTATCATTAACAAAGTTAATATGAATGCATAATCTATTTTTTTAAAGAAAAGCTGTAAAATCACTCTGGAATTTTATTTTTACCTTTACATCATTTTGCGTTTGGAAAATTTCACAACATGCAATAAGAATTTGATTTTGAGAAAATCTGAATTACAACAATTGGTTTCGTTTTTATATATTTTTATATAATAATAATTGTTCCTCTGTTGTATCTGATTATACACTTGTCTCTGCAATGGGTTTTTTGAAGACTAAAATATTAGCATTATATAAGTTTGAATGTCAATAAAAATTTTTTATGATTATTTATGATTATGATTTATTATTAAAATTTAAAGATCTCACCTTTAAATAGGCTTCTACGCCCCCATTTTTTTTACAGTCAAAGTCAACTGCATTTTGGTTTACCAAATCTTTCAGAGATCCTTATTAAGCAAAATTATTATTTAAGATTTGCTTTTGTAAAGCATGTTCCAATAAACTGAGCTGTTTTAAAAGCCCATCGTTAGTGAATTGTAAGTTTTTTTTCAATTGTTTGTTCAGTTAAAATTTTCCGTTTTTTTTCAAGTTGGTTCAAACAATTTTAAATTGTTCATTATTGTTTTTTTTTTTTGATTATTTAAAAAAAAAACGATAATTCTTCCTTTTCTCTAAACAATAAATTTTGTTTATCCGTTTTCTAAACAACACCATTTCCAGGAAATGTTTCATGCGTTCTTAAAAATTTTATGCCCATCACTAGAACTAACAAACCTATTGGAATGTCAAGTCTTGCTACAGTTTGAAAAGCCGCCAAGTTTGCAGTGTAGGAGTTGACAATAATCAGTATAAAGCCCCACCAACAGGCAACAAGTATTCGGCTTGAAAATGACCTAGGCACAAATGTTAGTATAACTGACTATTGTTTTTTTTTTTAGATACATCTAAAGTACATCGTTCTTCATCATGACATTTTTGCATTGCAGCATGTTATTTGTTCCATATTTTGTCTTCAAATAATCAATTCCTTTATCAGTTTCTTTCTAACTGAACAATCATTGAATAAAGATGTTTGTTTATTCAAATCATTAGTTCAATAAAATCCTTCAATTGGTAAAAAACTTTCTCTTTTTTCAAAGTTCATTAAAAAATTGATTTTTAGTAAAAAGCTGCTCTTTTTTAAAGCTTTTTTCAAACAAAGGATTTAGTAATCGTTCAACAGCCTGACTGATCCATAAAATGTAAACAATCGTTAATGATTTTTAATTGATTGTTTTTATATTTTTTGGCATATATTTGTTTTAAAAAAAGATTGTGTTTTTCCTTCATTGTTAATTTTTTTTTAAATGATATAGTTAATAAAATTTGTTTGTTTTTAAAAATATTATTTGCTCACAAAAAACAGGTATTTAGATCTTTTCCCTTGACTCTTAATTCAACTATTTTATTTAAACAAAAGCAAGTCACCAAAACTAAAGAACTTGGGAAAATTCCTTAATTTTGTGTTCCGGGTTAAAAATATTAAAATTACATAAAAACTCAATTTTTACTCTTTAAAGAGTTGTTACCGTGGTATAACTTCAGACCCTTGTCCTACCAGAGCAGCCAATGAAAACCAGAAAGAGTTCAAGAATGTCAGTTTTGTTTCATTCTTGAAAATAATGAAAATTTTATGTATTATGCTTTCCTTGTTTTCTAATAAAGAATTTACCTCAGGATATATTTGCTCTGATGGAGAAAGTCTAAAAAAATATGTTAAAGAGAATAGTTTTGAAGCAAAGCCCCTATTTGAATACCTTGCAATGATGTAGAGTAGAATAGAGACAGCTAGATAAGATATTCCAACACTCAACCAAACTTCAGGACTCACAGGATTCAGGAAGTAAAATCCATTCTCCTAAATATAAACTGCAGCAAGGAGGTACATTTTGATAGATATTGATATACAGAGGGGTATAAGTACTATATGAATAACATGGGCTGAGGGAATGAGACATGATACAAGCGGGGGAAGGCTAGGGGGCTGTAGGTCTAAAATTAAATGCCCCAATTTTATTAAAGTAAGTCAATATTGTCAAGTTCTTAGGTAGTGAGATTCATGACAAAAATAAGATAATAATATTGATATGCTTTGAATGCAATTTTACCTTTGTTTCTTTATTAAAAAAATTTCCATTGTGGAATTTGTAAATCCAAATGAGAATATGAAATCGCAACTTTTATCTTTAAACTGTGGTATTGAAGATAGTGAGATTTGAAAATCCAAAATGAGTTTTTAGTATTATATTTAGTGCATTGAAATTTTAATTTCCAAGCTTTTAAAATGTTTTAAATGTTTTCAAAAGATGCAGAAAGAAGTTTATGTGTATTGTTTCGCAACTTTGTAACGAAATGGAAATGAACTATCATATCCCTGCATAAGACAGTATTCATCCTTGTAATTAGTGACTGCTATAGAAACAAAGAAGCGTTGGTAAAACTCTTAATTTCTAGCATTTGTCATGTAACCGGTTTGATGCTGTACAGCGTCATTTTCTAGAATGTTCAGCATGGTTCAAACTTTAATAGAGACAGTATATACTGATATTTTGTACGATAAAAGTGAATATATTCTGAGGACCACCGTGGTGAGTTCTCTTATTTATCATTATTAAATGATGTAGATATTATTTTATTCTTTTAAAAGTCTTCTTCACAGTTTTTTAACACTGAGTAGATTATAATTTATTCAAATATGAGATTTATTGAATATTAATTTACTTAAGCTTTTTCTGTGATGTATTCCGTTTTCTAATCTGTTTCTATGTTTATGGGATTGAATCCTTCATTAAACTTAGAAGACTTATCCTGAGTTATTATGGAGAGATCATCTTTTAGAGGAGAGGGTTCCAATTCAAAGATTGGTAGGAATACCACCAGGTACAGTTTCATTCTTTTTTAAGCAGCCATAGGGTAGTTGCGAAACATGTATATTAATACACAAATATAGCTTGGTTAAAGTCTAACAGATTACTAATCGTTAGAATCTTATGCTTAAGGAAAAGAGGATCACTATGAGATGTGGCTTTTGAGTTTTCAATTAATCTTATTGCTCGTTTCTGTAAAATGTGAATTTGAGTTATCAATTAATCTTATTGCTCGTTTCTGTAAAATGTGAATTTGTTTCATTTCTGAACATTTGTTTCTTCCCCAGGCTGAAATTTCATATTCTATAAATGATCAAAATAAAGAGTGGGAGATGGTTAGTATAATATTACTGGAAGAAATATTTTTTACATTTGACAAAGAAAAAACTGCACTGGATGCTTTGTTTTTAACCGACTTAAGATGATGGTTCAAGTTAAGATTTTCGTCTAAATGAACACATACAAACTTAGCACTACATATATGTAGACCAGAGGTGGCAAACCATTAAACAAGCTTTAGTTTGTGCCCATGCACTTAAGCAAAAGCTTAATTATATCTGTATTATATATTTTGAAAACCTGTTTAATCTACAGACCTCGGCTTCTAATGTTATGTATTTGGAGGTATCACATAGTTTCATTTTGAGTGACTTTGAAAAAGAGAGAGGAATGCAGCTCTTCTCTATAGATGTAAACTGCCCCAAAAATGGGGATTATGTCATGTTTCAACCCTGCAAGGGGGGAAGTATTCCCCCTAAACCCGTAAAGGGGGCATCCCCCCCCCCCCCCCAAAGAACTCAGAGCTATAAGACTTTTTAAATCTAAAACTGAAGTGTGAAGAGCAGAAATAAATTATTTTGCTGTTTTTTCTGCTAGTTTTGTTTGAAGGAGAGATAAAGTAGTAATTGCAAGGTAATTGGACTGTATGTGTACCTTTAAAGCATAGCAAGAAGCCAAATGTTTTGAATTTACAGTTCAAATGTTGCCCCTCCCTAGGAGCTCATAGGGGGGGGGGGGCAAAAAAATTTGCATATATTTAGCCCCCAATCCAATATTTATTTCCGTGACACCCTTGCAACCCTGTCTCTCTGCAACATTTGTAATTTTCAAGAGTACGAACCAAATACTTATAAAAATTTTCAAGAACTTCTAAATATGAGAAATCTTGAAAAGTAGCAGATTTGAATCATATAGTATCATTTTTTTCAATATTGTTCAACAGTGCGACTCTACATGGCACAAAAAATTTTGAAGAATTTCTGAAAATAAGAAACATAGCAAAGTAGCAGACTTGAGATAAGAGGTCTTGATTTTTATAAGTAGTTCATTCCTGCTTCTCTTAACCAATGTGGAATAGAGACATGGCTGAAACATGAAACAGGGTTAAGCCCAGAAATGCTATGAAAAGAACAACTTTTAGAGAATAAATATATTAACCTTTAATGTCTCAGCTTTTCTTCCCATCAAGGTATGACCAACAGTCATGAACGGCATTGAAAACTCTATCCCTTTCTTTGATCTTTCGGCTAAGATGGAAAAATCTGCTAAGAGTAAGTCTGCAGAACCATTCAGAATTAGATCTAAAAACATAAATGGTGAGCTCTTTTTTCCAACTAGTGAAACATACAAAAATAAATAATATCTCATGTAATCTCTTACAAAACCACAGGATTATAAAAATGGGATTTTAATGATTTAAAACAAAAAAGTCAATCAAGAAATCAGGAAAATTTGGTTCGGGCCCATAAAACAGATAAGCTCTTGTCTTTGTTTTGTGTGAGATTATGATAAAAGAACAGGAACTGTGAATTTACCTATAAAAGAACAGGAACTATGAATTTACCTATAGCTGAGCTGTAGCTGTGCCAAATCTCCAAGTTAAATTTCAAAGTGTTGTTAGTTGCCTCCATCAAAGCATTGGCTAAGTCTACATTAAATCCCTCATATCTACAGTAAAAATATCAAAGGGTCAAATGACATAAAGTCAACAGTAAAATGGGCAAAAATACAACAAAGGGTAAGACAATTAGGGTCTTAGGGTCAAAAAGTGTGACAAATAGGCAAATTATAAATGTATGAAGCTAATTTAGATCAGTGACCATTGCTTGGCCCACAAATCTGTCCTAGGCTTAGCACCTGGAGAAATTGTCCTATTTTCTTGAACCGATTCTCAATGTTATTTAAGGGTGTAAACAGAAGATGGTTTCTGACAATTATTTGCTGAACAAATAGCTAATAAAACTTAGAAAACAACATTCAAAATCATCAAAACGTGTCAAAAAAAATCTAAAAGCCAATTTTTTCATGCAATTTCAAGCAGAAAAATTTTGGAAAGTCATTGATATTTAAAGGGAGGGTTTGCAAAAAATGAAAGGGGGTATAGGTATATGTCAAATGATAATCTCTTTTGATTGCTACTAATCTTACTTCTATGACTATCTGTTGCGTCAATATGGAAAAAAAATGTTTAAAAAAGTCGATTAAGGTGAATTGCATATAAAACAAATAACAAATATTATGAAATATTAACTTTATAAGAATTCGTCGAAAAATAATTGATGACTTTAGGTTGTAAAATCTGCAAATGATAATTATTTGTAATTAAATTGCTTTTTTTAATGATAAGAGACATATATATATTCTGAATTTGTTTGAATCATTTTTCAGTATAAGTCATTTTAAACAAAGTAAGATTAGTAGCGATCAAAAGTGATTATTATTTGCCATAAGCCTATACCCCCTTTCATTTTTCGCAAACACTCCCCTTAAATACATCCGTATGTTCTTTTATTATTTCCATTTATTTTCATAAAGGTCCTCGCAGGCAGTGCAGAATTACAAGATATTAAAAGAGCATGCGCTGCCTGCGCAGAACTCCTTTGGGCTTCTGGCTCAGGGTTACTGTAAACAAAATTTCCTAAACTTAAAAAGACGACATCTAGTGTCCTATTTGTTATTGTTAACTAATCTATGGTTTTATTTATTTACAATTGATGGACACATAATTTATTAGTTTGGCTTCTCACCGATCAATTCCTTTCAATGAATCAGCACCTCTCTTCTCCATGATAAATGGTGCAGACTTAATCAAATGGTAATTATCATTTTTGTTTTAAAAAAAATAACATTTTATTTATATACTACATTTTCTATTTAGCCACATAAAAAACACAAGAGCTAGCATTAGCAAATTGTTTAAATTGTTTTTTTTAATCGTAAAATTTTTTTTCTTTTACACCTGACAACAAAACTTCATTTTATGATGAAGAAAACAAAACATATAAACAATATAACTTGTTTATTAATTTAATACATTTTAGAAATGATCTTTGAAATCCTTAGGGTGCCCAAAACTACTTACCAAAATAGATATTACTTTAATAGTTTCAATCATCATATTTATATGGTTTAGTCTAGGCTACAGTGTTACAGAAACTAAGTTTAAAATATTAGATCAATTATTAATATAACATAGAAACACCTTTTACCAAGGAGAGGAAAGCCAACCATTTTATTTAAGCCTTCGACCCACATTTTCTTATTTTCTAATATACGTGACACATAAAAATTTTTAATTATCCAGTTTATTTCTTAATTCTATATACATACTTTGCTTGTCTGGGTGTTTGTTTGTGACCGATAAATGCAAAAACGGGCGCCTGAAATTTTTTGGGAGATTAAGATAAAAAATTATATAATAAACAAAAAAGTTTTTGACACAAATGCAAATATTCTAATCTCTATATCCTTGCCACCTATTGGTGTAAGCCAGGGGGGATGATAGGTCTCTTCCTGTGTGATTGTAATAAATATCATGTAACACTTTTTCTGTAAACTTGAATTATGTTATACATTATTAATTAACTATGTGTTAGATAGCTACCCAAAACTATGTCATCATTCATCTCAACTGTGCTGTAAATAACTTTGTAACATGACTAACTTAATTACGTTGTAAATAAAACGTAGAACTTGCAATTATGTCAATTAACTTTAACTTTTAACATAAAACTTCAATTATATTTATTTGGAATGGACTCTTGAAGGATTACCAAGTAGCAGTAATTGCTCCTCATTTAGCAAACAAGAAACGCCCTGAACTCTCATCTTGATAGATAGACACTAATTGGGCATTTTTCAGAGATTGTGTCTGAGTTGAGAATTGATAGTTCATGAGATCATGTTCAAGTTGAGACATTGTTAGTTTCTGAGATCATGTCCAAGTTGAGGCGTTGATATTTTATGATTCAGAGATTGTGCCCTAGTTGAGACATTGATAGAGCAAGATAAAGATAAACTGTGCTCGGTTTAACATTGATAGCAAAGTGAGATTGAGCTTAAACCTGGATTGATACGGTTTTGAGAAACCCTTCTGGAGTAGGGTATTTACTACAAATTGGCAGCAGTGGCGATTATCAAGGAACCCTAGTTAAATGCCACAGACTCCAAGGATGAAAAATATAGTGATTACCTGGTTTAACTGGGAATAGGAGAAACTGTGTCAGAAGAAACAGAAACAGTGCAGCATCAAGTTAGGATTGCTACTAGAGCGTACAGAGTACCAATATGTATAGTGTACCAGAGTGTAACAGTGAACGTTTTAGTAAAGAATCGGATATCAAAAGACCAGACATAAAGGAAACCAAAAGAGAGGGTGGAAATCTTCAACACAAGGAATGGAAAGCCCTGAAGCAGAGAGTGGAACAATTGAAATGTAAGGTCAGAGAAGAAATGAAGAGTTGGAAACATTGAAAAAGATTCATAGAGTGAAAGCAATGTTGGAGCAGAATCAGAAGACGGATGAATTACACCAACATGGAACATCAAACGGGGGTAGTTGAAATTGGGAAGGATACGTACGATAGGATGTGTGATGTTGAATGTTGAATGTTAATAAAGAAAGAATACAGGATTTCATTGAGCTTCCAAGCATAATGGAGATCTAGAAATAATGTTCGATAGGTGCTAAAATTTGGTAACTCATCTGTTTGTTACAAGAGGTGAAGGACAGGTATAAGAGGCGTCTAAGGCTGAGCTGCTACTGCTGTGTGGGCTGTACTGCATCTCTGGATCTCTTCTATTCAGCTACCAAGAATAATGAACAGGCTATCTTTAAATTCCATTGTAAATATGCTTTGCTGAGCTAATTAATTAGAACATTAGAATATTCCTACTTTATATCATTAATTTCAGCCATTTAATTAAAATTATGCCCCAGATTAATTATGTTTGCTGAGCTGATTTGTGGATACAATGATTTGATTTATTTTTTTATATCAATGTTTAGCCAATCAAAGTGACCTATAAATTTAAAAAGTGTTATTCTTGAATATGCCTGCCCCAACCAAAGGCGGCAAACTATTTAATTGGGTCTTCAGGTAGTGAGAGCATGAAGGTGGGGATTGTCACAGAACAAAATTAAAACTAGCCATATAGGAAAAGGTTTGAGCATGCAATATGGGTACACTAATACTGAAGTAATGGAGGGGAGAGGTGGGAAGAAAAACGAATATTAGGGTACTAACATCTAACACTTTATGGTAATGGTGATGTGATTTAATAATGATTTAATTTTTGACATTACTTAATAGTAAACATCAAAGATATAAATGTTCAATATAAAACTTAACCGTACCTTTAAAAAAAAACACTAGACTAAACTTTCCTTTCATAAGTACAGATTAAATACAGACTATATGCATTAACGTGGTTGGTCTGCCCATTTCAGAAATATGAGATGAGGATTAACAATTACACCACGGATCAAGGTGCAGTTCTGTGGATAGAGGTAGGATCAGTTTTTAGAGCATGGTAAATGTTAGGATTAGAAGTGGGGGAGAGGGATGAGGGGTAGCTGGTAAAAGCATGGTGGGAGAAGACAGATCAGAGAGACAGGGGGGGGGGGTTATGAGGTAGTTGTGCTTAAGTTATAAACTTATTACAGGTAAGGTAGAACCACTGAAAAGTGAAGATGACAGAAGGCAGATTCATGAATGTGTACCAAAAGTTGGAGACTGAAAGCTAGAAGACAAGAGCTTTGGAAAATCCATTCTACCAGAAGAGCAAGATCCAGGCCAAGAACTAGTGCTTCAAGAAAATACTCATAATTTATCATGCAGTATCATGAAGTAGGAGATTAAGAAGGAATTTATTCTTGAAAGCTTCAAAATAGATGAAAATGGTATATTAAACCAAGAACTCTGTAAACCTTGGATTAGAATCCTGATGGGTGTTCACCATACCATGCACTAAGGTACCAGTTTAAACACTTTTCAGCTGCAAGGAAAGGATTGATGTAGACAAGGCTGTATTTTAAAGCACTGTCTGAGATAACTTACAAGAATCAAAATTCTTTTGTTGAAAATATCTACTCCTTTCCTAACCTTTCTAATCCCATTCGTCAGTTTCAATGCGGAATTCTGACAATTAAAATCCTCAGAATTTTCAAAACCCCCTCAGTGCAGAGGAAATTTTTTTCTCTACAACTGTATAAGAATATTGAAAGAACAATAAATATGAACTTGAACACTCAATCAGTTGGGCCAGCATTCTTGGAAAATCAGTTGATGAGTCAGAAAATCACTTGTATAAAAGTTTATTTCAAACAGATCAGGTTCCATTTCTGCTGAGAGTTCTAGGATATTGCTGCCGGAGGAATGTTGCCTACATTAGGGACATGTTTGGTAGAAAGATCTGCATATTTTTTCAAACATGGATCACCAAGCTGTCCTTACCATCTCTTTCGCTGGATCCAGGTGGAGCACATTGAAGTTAATGTTCTTGTTGACTGTAATCTCTGACTCCTGTTTAACCTAACAAATCCTCACAGGATCAATGTTCCTTCCTGCCCGTTTCATGACCGTTTATTCCACCACATTGAAAGGGGTTATGATCAGCCTCAAACTCCAGGCATGTATGCTTTCTCCTATGGAATTGTATCAACATCAGGGAAAGACTAGACCTCCTCCCAGCCCTCTCCTACATGGCCCATCATAATAAGAAAATGCTTCAGGATGTACAAAGAGAACAAGATATTAGCAGCTGTGAGCAGTGGTTTGATATCAAGAATGACTGAGACTACTTACATCCAAAAAAGAAGAAACCTGGACTGTTTATGACACCTACGGGTTGTTGTATATACAACTATTTATATGTGGCAGCTGAAGTTCCATTGGCAGAGATATCCTTTTGCATCTGTGCCACACCAATTATCCGAGGAGCCATTGCTATGTTGACCTTGATAGCCTTATTACAATATCCCATCCTGAAGTCATTCCTTGCTGCGATCAATTTCCAATGATTGTAGAGACCAGGAAGCATGTTTTGGTCACCATTAATAGGAGAGTTACACAGATAGCCAAACCAATCCCAATTTATGAGAAAGTCTCAAAGGTAGTGGAAGAACAGATCATCACCCTGTATACAACAAATGAACTCCAATTGTGGGAGGATTATAATAATTTTCCAAGCTATATTAAATCCTCCCATCAGAAAATATTGAATTCATTGTGCATCATGGAGGAATATTCTAGTTGTATGATTAATATGTTGGGCAGGGTTTTCAACATGGAAGGCATTCTTGGTGATGTACAAACTAGAGGAACCGAATTGGTAAATGATATCAACCCCTTGGGATTTGTCTCAAGGGAGTTCAACCTGATCAAGGAATTTATTCTGATAAGCATGGCACTTGAGGATCTTGCCCTGATAATATCTTGTGTTGTAAAAATCCTGATGTTTAGTCTACCACCCTCCATTGCAGCCCTCATCAAAAGGATGGTGTTGAACTGGATTGGGCATTATTCAGAGAATAGTTGAGACATTGATAGTTTATGAGAGCGTGTCCAAGTTTAGACATTCATAATTTATGAGATAGTTTCCGTGTCGCGGGATTAGTTATGAGATCTTGTCCGAGTTGAGACATTGATAGTTTATGAGATCGTGTTCGAGTTGAGGCATTGATAGTTTATAAGATTGTGTATGAGTTGAGACGTTGATACTTCATGGTTCATAGATTGGGTCATAGTTGAGGCATTGCTAGTTTATGGTTCAGAGATTGTGTCCTAGTTGAGACATTGAAAGTTCAAGATAAAGATTAATCATGTCTGGTTACATGAGTTGTACCTGGATTGATAGGGGGTTGAGAAACCCTTTGGAGTAGGGCATTTGCCACATGCTTAGTTTGCTAGATAGTGCACTTACAACTGTTTACTAATAATGATATACTTTAGAATCTCCTTATAATAATCAAATATGCAGTATGCTCTCAGAATAGTCCTCGGCCTATGCAATTAGTAAAAGATTAGCGTACATCATCACTCTATACACTATAACCTAGTTAGTGCAAACATTGTTTAATATTTAAAATTTTTATTTTGAAATATTTAAGATTCTAAAGTCTACGACATCAGGTTGCAAAAATATAGGGATTAGAAAATAAGAGTTTGTTGTAAAAGCTGAATTTCTTTGCCAGAAGTATGTTTTAAAGTCCAGGAACTAAAACAGGAAAATCCTCTAAATTCAAAGTCTAGTTTAAAAAAAAAATAATAGTCTTTTACTCTTTCTTTAATGCATGTTACGCTAAAAACAGCTGAAATTGAGTTGGGAAAACTGGTAGTACATTTTTTCCTTATTTTTTATGATAATTTTTCGAAATTTCTTTGTTATTTCATTTATTTAATTGTTTCTTTCTGTTAAAATTTTGGTGCGCATTTTATAATTATTAGTTGCTGTAGGAGGGTGTTAACCACATACTAGTGTTTGCTGCACACATATAACAACAAAGTTTGTCATTAATCAACGAAAATCAATAATTACACGCCTTTTCAAACAACAGGACATAACTCAATATCTTGACATATTTTATATACAGTGGTTGGTTATTAAAAAATTACAATATTTGAAGACGATTTTTTATTATTATTGTTTTAATCTTTGATAAACGTTTTTCAAATTGCAAGCTTATTGAAGTAGCAAGTCGTCTTCATTTTGTTGATATATACAACGACGACTGTAAATAAAGTAGTAATCGTTGATTTGGTGTTTGGATGTCCTATCAGAACCCATGCCCCCCCCCCCCTCCACCCCCTCTGGACAGATTAGCTTCAAGTTTTGATATGAGAATTCGAACCATGGAACTGTTCTAACCCTAGAACTAGGGTAGACTTATATAGAAAATACTTCAAACAAAGCTGGGTATTATTAAATTCAATAAACTTTTTATTTTGTTTGAGAAATTTTTAACTAATATTTGAAGCTAGAGTTATCCACCATTAAACAGCTCTTAAGGAATTGCAAGATAAAAAGAAATTAAGACTTTGCTATACAAAAGTCAAATTTTCTTATTCTATATCTATCCAAACTGATTGTGAAAACCTTTGATATTTCAATCTTTGATCTAACAGAATTCATAGTTTGAAATGTCTAAGGTCCACGACATTGCGTTGTAAACCTACGCCGTTATTTACTTATTTTATATTAACGTACTAGAAAACAAACAATAACAACATTTGTAAACAAAGGCAGTAATAATCATGGGCAGAGTAAGAAGGCCGGACTTCTGAACTCAGAAAAATAAATATCAAATGAATCCTAAAATTTTTCTGTAAGATACTGCACTCTCAGCTCAACTATCATGTCTAGCCCAAGGTACTAATGCAAGGAAAGTTAATTCATAGGTGTACGCATTTTTTGTACTGCATTTTTTGGGCGGAAAAGTAAACACAAGACGGATGTCACAGCCTGACATGGAATCCATTTTCACAAAAATAATCTATGAAATATTCTGGTCAGAGGAAACTATTATGTGAATTTTCAAAATTATCAAAATTAAATGCGTTTAACCACCTCGGATACTATGCGAACACTAATGCATCTGTTCTTGTTTACAAATTCCGCCCAGAGAGAACTGGTTTTAATATGTTCGCTGAGTATACGCGACCGCAACTAACTTTCCTCGCATTACCTTGGTCTAACCTGTCACTCTCTTTACGGCACAATTTGTTTGTACATCCTTTAGATAGATATAGATGGAAGTGTGTGAATTAGATTTACAGCCAAAAAACTGCTTGAGCATTGTGCAAGTTTACAACAGATAGGAATTCCGCAAGTACATTACATCAATGTTAATGTTTAAGCAGTAAGTTATATTATATAGTCTAAGTTAGAAATATGAAAGATTATTACAAAATAGAAATGTAATATTAAACTTCATAAAGAATATCTGTTTTATTTATCTAAAACTTTAACATTATAAATTTTAGATTAGTCCATTTTGAGACTGAGTTTTTTCTTTCAATGCTTGCAAATCTAAAACAAAAAGTAACTATGGTTAATTTTTAAATCTATATATAAATTTGCCTTTTATGTCTGTTTGTCTGTTTGCCTGTTTGTTTGTATCCAATAAACGTCAAAACGGCTGAACCGATCGGGCCCAAATTTTTTGTGGGACCTCACGTGACCCCAGGGAAGGTTTATGAATGATCAAAATTTTAAAAATTTGTGTTTAAAAGTTTTTATTTTTGAAAAATTTTGAAAATGCGCAAAAAATATTATGAAATCCGCAAACTTTTTTTGTTTTTGTTTTATACTGTACAAAGAGAAGATGTTCAGAGATAAAGCCACAATTAAAAGTTGAAATAGAAGATGGGCGCGAAGCGCCCTAAAAGCCTAGTATTATATATTGTACATACTGGGTTACCCTGCACAAGGGATGAAACTTCAGCGACGACTGTACGGATTACATATTTTTCTCACGTTCATTTTATGTACATGTTTCTTTTTATGTCAAATAGTTTTTTATACTTTTTTGGTTAGCCCTGTATTTAACTAATACATACTGAAGATTTAAAATAAAAGGTTAACTTAATTATTTAAAATGCTATCGGCCATTTTTGTTTTGACACTAATTTTATGACCTTGTTAGTCGTATTTGTTTGGAAGATAACTGTTAACTTTTCCAAATCCAAATCCTTCAGAAATTATAGGATCTAGGTTGGACAGCCGGCTCCTAAACTCCTGAAGCTCAGACCTGGAACATACAAAATATTTTTGTTAAAGTTAAAGATAATTAAAAATATTTAAAATGAGTTGCTGTTGATTGTATGCCTACTATTTTTTCTTTTCTTTTTAAAACAAATTTCGTTTAACAATCTATACATTTTATGTAAGATAGATAAATATTAGACAACTTTATTAACAAATGGATTTAACCTTGATAAGCTGTTGACTCCAAGTATATCTGAGATTCTCTCTAAATCATCATCAGTTATATCTCGTTTATATCTATTGTCTGGTCCAATCTTATGTGTTCCAATCAGAGTATCTGAGCAATAGAGATATATAGAGTTTAAATTGTCTGGTCCAATCTTATGTGTTCCAATCAGAGTATCTGAGCAATAGAGATATATAGAGTTTAAATATAGAATCTGATGTGTTCCAATCAGAGTATCTGAACAATAGAGATATATAGAGTTTATATCTATTGTCTGGTCCAATCTTATGTGTTTCTGTAGCAAAAATCGTGTTAACATGATATTCTGTAAACAAATTGTACATTATAAATGATTTAATGTTGTAAACTTAGAGATAATGACGTTATTCATTGAAACTGCGTTTCAATTGAATAAAAACATGATTAGCTAAATCACGCGACATACTTAAATTACGCTGGAAAAAATGTACGGCGATAGCTTTGTGTTCCTATCTTATGCGTTCCAATCAGAGTATCTGAACAATCAGAAATATCAGAAATATCAAAATAAAAAAAAAAATTTCTTCATATTTTGCAAATTTATTGCAATTTTATAGCAAATTTTAAAATGTATTCAAAATAAGTTTTGCAATTTAGCTTAATATTTATTGTGCTTGCCTGTAGATTTTCTAAAAGCTATCACATTCTAAAATCCAAAGGCTAAAAGTGTCCCAAAATTAAGTTTTAGCTGGTGGTAGAATGCCTAGGCAGTTGACCTCAAACTACGATTTTTGTCTAAAACTATGGTTTCAATATAAAGTTTACCTAGTCCTGAGAGTTTCATGAATCGTCCAAAGTAGAGTCTACTGGGCTCCACACTGTAAACAAATCAAGTAAAATGATCAAACAAATTCTAAATTGTTATTTAATTACTCTTCCAGAATAAAGTTGTAAATATTATATTTTGAAACATAGCTTTGAAAACACTTGAAACAATAAAAATTCAATTTGTGTGATGAATACTTCTTTTCTTTGTCATACACAGGGTGAGTAAAAAAAACTGAGATTAGAGATGTTTTTGTGAAAAAAAATCTAAATTTTTGTTTGCTTCAGATTTCAATGTATAAAAACATTTGACAAAAAAAATCTAAAATATTTAAAAACGTTGAAAAAAATCCATGAAACCAAATGTTTTTGAAAATTTGTTGAATATTTTGTTTAAAACATCGTTGGTCCCGTTTTATACTTGACCTTGTATATATACAGGGCTACCCACAGTGCATGAGACATCAAAGACACGAATTTTACCGAAATCCTTTTCATTTTTGAAGCATTTAAACATTGACTTTGATAAAAGACTACTGTAAACAAAGCATTCCACATTTTGCCAAAAAAAAATTTAATTATGGTTTTTATGAGATAAAAGTGTGTATACTATTCTGGCTGTTTGAGCTCTGAATGAAATCTCTGAAGAATCTCTAATGTATCAGTGACCCCTATACCCTCGTGAAGGATATTATGCTCCATTAGATCTCCACCAAGAAGCTCAGACACTATATCTATAATAAAAATACAGTTGTAATCTCTGTTTGCTTGTTTCGATGTCTGATCATAACTCATGAACCCCTGATCCGATTTGACTCAAATATTTTGATTGGAGAACTTGGGAGAACAAGAGAAATGTTCTTAGCCTGGTTTTGAGTTTCTAAGTTAAGTGGGTCATATTTTATAGGGAACGATTCCTAAAATCCTAATTTACGATCAAGCGCGGGTAAACGGCGGTAGTAGTAGTAGTAGTGCACTCCACATTCCCATTGGTTGTGCAGTGTACACTGTACACCCCTCCCCAATATTTACTGGATCTGTGAAGACAAAAATAGGACCTATTGGATGATCTTCATATTTGTACTTTAAAAAAGTATCAAATTGTTTTTCTCTTTTAGATAAATCAGAAAAAACAATGGGATTTCTTGTTACAGCACTTTAGACAATGTAAGGAACTTTCTCAAAGGCATGTCCCAAGTGGAAACTTCCCAAGTCTGTTTTAGCCGCTGCTCTCCGCCCCTAAGCATATCTTTGTCGAAGCGTCCAGCTGCTATTTCAGCCTGCGGCGCCTCAGAAGTTGCCTCTTGGGCAATAGCAACAAGGAAAATAGCAGATTCTTTTGAAGCCTTTTAAAGTTTAAACATTTTAAATTACTTAAAAGCAGACATCATTACAATACCTTTCCGTAGTCCTCCATTAAAATGTTGCTTAGTATACCTAGGACTGGGCAAAGTTTTGGAAAATAAACGGAATAGTAAAAACCGTCTATTTTTAAATCGTCTTTTTCTTGTTCTTTAGCGCTTCGCCCATCATTTCTAAAAGAATTTCTAACTATTTATTCTTTAGCAATTTAAAGAAAGTCGGCATTCTTAATTCATCCTCTCACAAAAAAAACCCTGTATATATGTTACTTCTTTCACATATATTTAAGGTTACAAAAAGAAAGTGCATTTTAATTAGAACAATATCAAGAAATAATAATTATGTCATTAATCATATCTACAGAAAGATTATGGGAAGACGAAAGATAGTCACAAAGCACTTCCAGGAACTAATTATTACTTTAGACTACACAGATCTACAGTTGGGTCTCTATAGTGGTCAAAAAGGACTATAGGGGGATGAATTACAAAAAAAAACTATTGTAGACTGCAATAAGGGGCTTGATACACATAATGAATATACTAAGCCAGGGACTAACAAACACTAAAAAAATGCATGAAAGACACTAGAAGAGCATAATTTGTTTGCGCTTCGCGCACACATTCAGCATATCCTTTATTTTACAGCTGCTTAAACTTGAAAGTAAAATTTTTAAAAACAAGCCATATTGGATAAATAAAGAAATCGCTATATATTGACACAGAGCCATAACATTTGAAAATTTAGTTTTTTAATTCAAACCTTATCGAAAAGTATTGGTCTTTTCCTACATACCCAAAGCCCTTCCTTTAGGCCTAAAACCGGGCTTTAATGCTAACTGCCTGAGTCCTCAGGCACACTGCCTGAATGACTGCTTTTTCATGTAACAAACTAAATCTTTGTTTTGACCCACTTCCACTTGTCAGATTTTGATAAAATTTAGCTTTTTGGAAAGCTTTTGACATAAGGGAACGAATTGCACAAGTTTTGCGGAAAAAAATAGCAAATTTTTTGCAAACAACTGTCAAAGGAAATATGCACATTTTAGTTTTTCTTGATTAAAAATCAGGTTATTTAAAATTTTGCAAAAATTTTTGCATATTTGAAATGGCATGGTCAAGGGCTTTTCAAAAATGTATAATTTATCATTTTTTGGACAAATTTTTTTTGCAAACATTTTTACTATATAACTGGATTTTGCCATAAAAAATTCAATTTTTGCAAATTTGCAAATTTTTTTGCAGATTGTAAAAGTAGAGCACAAGAGCTTTCCAATGATGTATGTTTTGTCATATTTGGACATCAAACATGGGATTTAGAGGGGGGGTCAAATTGACCCCCCCCCCAGCATATCCTGGGTTTCCAGTACCCCAGCAGAGATAGGGCTAACAGCTTGATATAAATCAAAATTGAAATCGAGAGTCGTCTTCATTGTATTGATATAATCGCCTACCACTGTAGTAAAATATCATAATCTTCTGTATTATTTTTATATATATTCTTTAGGAAAACAACAACTTTCATTAAATTAGGCTTTTTGTCACTTAAAATTTTATTGTTGTATAATTATGAATACTTTTATATAAAGTGTTGTAAATTTGCCGTTATATTTTTTTTGTTAACCATTTGATAAAAACCGTTTTTTTTTTATTCTTATATAAATTCTTTTTGTATTGATAACAAAAATGACCTGTACTCCAATAAGATAGAAACCTCCATGAAAAACACCATTGTATTTATTAAAGGAAAAACCCTGAAATATAGTAAACATTTCTGCATAGTCCAGAATCCTATCTCATTGCAAAATGAAAACAAAATTAAGTGGAACATACAAAGAGAACGACCTTTTAGGGCGTTTATAGCTTTAATTTGGTAAAACATAACTTTCTAGAATATAAATTTTAAATACAGTGAACAAGGAAAGTGCGGCTAATTTAGTCTAAACCATAGCTTAATAACATTACTGATAGAACATTAGATGTCGTTTTTCGTTCATAATAACTTTGAGGCTGACGCCTAAAGGGGTTACGCGCATGCCGTGTTGAATTACAAGACAGAAAGAGAGCATGTGCGTAACTTCTTTGGGCTTCTGCCTTAATGTTGTTGTGAACGAAAAAACCCTAAATCTAGTGTTCTATCTGTATTGTTAATAATCTATGGTCTAAACACTCTTAAAAAGCCCTGTAACAACAATTCAAAAACACTTGTAACAAATGTAAGTTTTTAATTATGCTTCAGTCAAAATGTCCATATTTGGCTTCAAGTTGAACATTCAGCTCTAACTCTGCCACTAGATATTAATAAAAGATTTGTATTATTAGTTTGGTCATTTTTTTAATTGTGTTATAACCTCACTAATGGTATCTTCTGCTGCAAATAATCCAACAGCAAGCATGCCCCATACTCCACATAGCCCGTGCACTAGACAGATTCTTCATATATATATATATACTAATCCCGTGCACTATAGATAAGATGATAATCTCATTTTTATTCTTCATATACATTATACTTAGAGTTAAAACGCTTTAAGAAAACGAATGGAAGTTTTTTTATTTTTGTAAATTATGAATTCCCAATTTTGAAAGACGTCAAAATACAATATAGTTTTGAAATACATACGCTTTGTAAAATTAAAATGTATCATACTACTAGTTTTATCCTTATCTATGTACATACAAATATAGATATATGAGCGAAGAGCTTTATTATAAAGATTTATGAACCGTGTAATCTAAGTAAAATTTTGAAGAAAAAATAACAGCCGCAAACTATGGTTTGAAATTTAAAAGAATGATGAAACAGAAAGTAATTTTATAATAAGTTACCTATGAAAGTGCAGCAAGGATCATCAATAGAATGATGATCATCCAGGAACAGCATTGCCAAGAAGACCAATGCAGCTGCCACACTCCCAATTGTGATTGCCAACAAGAAAGTTTGATTAGCATTTCCATAATTCATTAATATTTGAATATTGGGTGGAGAAAATCTTATTGGTCTGTTTAAAATATATGGACTTAATCCTAAAATTTTCGTTAAAAAAGGTGTCGTTCAAGAAAAAAAAGAAAAACTGGATAGTTCAAAGAGACAGAAAAGAACAACAAAAAACCAAAACTCACAACTGAAAAAAAACAATGAATGGACAAATTTTCCAAAACATTTTGAATGAACGATTTTTTCAAACTAAATTTTTTTAAAAGTTTTTATTTCCTGAATAACCGATTTATTAAACAATCTATTTAAGTATAGTTTTTTTTTACTGAACGAACGATTTTATTGAACACACGATTTTACTGAACGAATTATTTTACCGAACGATCGTTCAGTGAGAAAATGAACAAAATATGTGAAAAAAGGAACGATAATTTTGAAAACTTTTGAACGATTGAAACTAAATGGGTCGTTCCTGAATGATGAAGGAACAAAATGAAAAAAAAACTGAATGTGCCCATCTCTACTTACTTCAAAGGATGTGCAGAGGAAAGTGATTCCCGTATAAGCAACCAAAGATCCCATAATAGGATTTACTATTCTTCCAACAGGTATTACATGACCATAGAAAATATAGCACATGAACTAAACATAAAATTGAGAACAAATATTCCAATCTAAAGTAGTGCACGGATATTGTAAAATTTAATTAAAATAAATTATTAAAGTTTAAAAAGTATTGCACGGGTATGCTTTTGTATCCAGAACTTTTTTGTTTACTCATATTTGAAAGGCATGGCAATCAATTCAAACGATACTGCTATTGCAATATTACTCTCAGTGTTGTCTTAAATTAGTAATCAATTTTAATTACCAAAGCAACTGATCCACCACCGAATGAAGAAAGCATGGTGAGCACTGTTGCTTTCGCAGACTGCAGCCACCTGGAGATATATAGTATAGCTCTTACATATATCTTGCCAGGCTACATTAGTTGCATAAAACCCTGTGTAGTCCAGACTGGACGGTACGAGTGACTGCATATCCAGTATAAGTTGTACTGGTTTGGATAATACAACAAATGGAGCACTGCACTGTACAATAGCTCTTTATAAATTAATGTCATGTTATCTATAACATAAATATTTAACATTTCAAGCATATTTTGAGTTGATTTTACTGGATCATTTAATAATTTTATACAACCTCGTTCCCTCTACCCCCATTGTGCTTGCAGAGTTCATTGCGAGATATCCCCACCAGGTTATAAACAGTCCAGCACAGCAGAAAGTAGGGTTCCCCATTACGACCGTTTCATTGCTGAACGCTAGTCCAGTTCTTGGTCCCAGGTAAAGGGTGGCAACCAGACTGAAATTACCAAGGTTCTTTAACAAGGTTGGTTACTCTCGATGCGCTCAAATGTACGGAAAATGTCGTCTCCTAAGATAGATAGATAGATAGATAGGAGACGACATATTTCTATATTTCTACATTGGAGTGCATCGATAGTAACCAACCTTCTTGTACAACCTTGGAGATTAGTAAACAGGTTACTTAATCATCTTAGTTAAAAGATTGCTCAAAAGTCAAAGTAATGGTTAACCTCGAAAATCCCCCACAGAGATGAACAACCGCACATCCTGCGTCATCCTTTGCCCCAAGTTCTTTCAGAAATCCCTATTCATCAAATTTAATTTCGCCAATGAAGTCAGCATGAATAAAGAAAGGTAAAATAAATGTAGCTGCTATATTATCAAGATGATTTCGATACCTTAGGTGCCCACATCCAGTATGCTGGTAAGGCATAGACAAGAGTGTTGAAGATTGAGAACACCAGAAACGATCGAAAATTAACTCTAAATAATTTCTGTTCAAATATTGACATTTCAAAAAAATAGTAGGTCACACCTTTCAGCCATAGCTCCAGAAACAATAGAAGTGGATAGAGCACTTAACCCCTCCTGAAAATTAGAATATTTTTAAAGATGAACACGTTCAAACTTCAGCAGAGTTGGAGTTGCAATCAACATTTGTATAACATTATTAACTTTTACTAAAAACATCAAATTTTAAATATTTCAAATTTTTAGTGATGTCAATGATTTATAAATATAAATTTTAAAAGACACATACTTGATTTTTAAATTGTTCTTACTACTTTTGATAACTACAGCTTTCAGCAGAATCATTTTTTTCTACATTCATCCTTTTCAAAATCGTGCAGTTCAGAAATTTTCGTTCTGTTTTTTAATTTACAATTGTTAATTGTAAATGATAGTTGATTATTTATGATAGTTGACAATAGTTGGTTGTTAATTACAATAGTTGATTGCTAACAATAGTTGATTGTTAAGGATATTTGATTGTTAATGATAGTTGATTATTAGCAATAGTTGATTGCTAACGATAGCTAATAGTTAATGATAGTTGATTGTTAGTGATTGTTGATTGTTAACGATAGTTGATTGCTAACGATAGTTAATTGTTAACGATAATAAATAGTTGATTGTTAACTAAAGTTGGTTGTTAACTATAGTTGGTTTTTAACTATAGTTGATTGTTAAGAATAGTTGATTGTTAACTATAGTTGATTGTTATGAATAGTTTATTGTTAACTATAGTTGATTGTTAAGAATAGTTGATTGTTAAGGATGGTTTATAGTTACAATGTATAACCTTTTAGGATGTTGATTATAAACAATGGAAACCCTGAAATACCTGGTAAAAGAAAAATAGTGCTCGTTCACTGCTGGCACTGTCCAACCAATCAGGCTCATAGAACGCTTCTCCCCAACCTAATAATGCATATTTATACTGTACATAGCGCTGTCCAACCAATCAGGTTCATAGAACGCTCCTCCCCAACCTAATAATGCATATTTATACTGTACATAGCGCTGTCCAACCAATCAGGCTTATAGAACGCTTCTCCCCAACCTAACAATGCATATTTATACTGTACATAGCGCTGTCTGCAAAACCTTTCTTGCCAACGACAATAAGGATTAAAAAATTGGAGGGCCGNAGAATATTAAAGATATTGAAGAAAGAAAATCTATTTACAAAATTACCATAATACGGAGTTGAATATTCACCCTGGCCATTGGATAAAGACCAGCCTATTGCCCAGTAGGTTAAACCTAAACAAATGCAGTTCAAATATTCCATTATGTACAAGGAGTTCATAAAATCTATTATGTGCAAGGAGTTCATAAAATCCATTATTTACATGGAGTTCATTTCCATTATGTACAAGGAGTTCATAAAATCCATTATGTACAAGGAGTTCATTAAATCCATTAAGTACAAGTTAATCATTAAATCCATTAAGTACAAGTTGTTTATCAAAATCATTATGTACAAGGAGTTCATAAAATCCATTAAGTACAAGTTGTTCATTAGATCCATTAAGTACAAGTTGTTCATTAAATCCATTAAGTACAACTTAAATTGTTCAATAAATCCATTAAGAACAACTTAAATTGTTCATTAAATCCATTAAGAACAACTTAAATTGTTCATTAAATCCATTTAGATTTTGAAATTTAGAGTGTACTATGTATGTCCATATGAATTTAATTGCACTTAAATCTACACTGCACTAAATTGCGAAAAAAAAATTAAAACCGGAGTGTTCTAAATAAACCATTAATTAATAACCTTCTTCCCCCCCCCCTTCTTTCAATCTATTTTTGATTTTTGATTAAAAATAATCATTTAAAGCCTCTCTCAACACTGCTTACCTCCAAAGCAGCAAGCTGCCGTATTTTTCATGAGTAAGTGAACTTCATTCTTTAGAGAACACATCCCAGACTCCATCAAGGCCAACCCTGTCTAGAAACAACAATAACAACTATTTTTAAAAGTTTTAAATTCAAGAAATTAGATGTATTGGCTTTGTATTTAGTATTCTCGGCGCTATTTATAAATATACATACAGGACTGTCTTTATAATTTAAGTGACCCTCCATTGAAATATGTCCGATTCACAACAATATCCTTGTACACTTTTTCCGGTCAATAATAATGTAGAAAAACTATCTATAGCTTGAAAAGTGTGTAATTCTGACAATATCCTTCGTTGTTTCTGAATTTAATGCACAGTGGTTGGCGGTTACCTCAATACAATGAAGACGACTTAATATTGATAATTATTTGATTGATTGACAGCTTCTCTTTGTTACATGTTTATTTGTCTCTGCTGTTTAATATTGTTTCACGTAGAAATTAATTTAAAAAAGAAAGCCGTCCTCATTGTAGTGATATATACGGCGACGTCGGCTGTATGTAAACCTGCATAGTAAACAGGATAAGGGAACAAGCCAACATCCAGGCAACATCATCACTTCGGTCAACAAACGTTGGAACTGTTCTAAACATTTAAAATATTTATCAAAAGTGAGGTATCTACATATAAACTTTGCTTGTCTGCCTTTTTGTTTTCAATCGATCCAATCGATCCAACCGACCAAATTTTGTGTGGGTGGGACCTCACATGACCCCCATGGAAGGTTAATGGATGCTTAAAACTATAAAATTTGTGTCCAAAAGTTTTTGATTTTTGCAAAATTTTGAAAATGCGTGAAAAATTATTATGAAATCCGCAAACTTATTTTTTGTTATTGTTATTTATTGTACTGCAGAAGATGCTCACAGATAGAGCTACAATTAAAGGTTGAAATAGAATATGGACACGAAGCGCTCCAAAAGCCTAATATATATATATATATATATATATATATATATATATATATATATTTCGAGAATTAGCTTCCAAATCCAATTAATACGTTTCAATATATTTCAGGATCTCACTATGTAGTATATATGTATACATGATGTTTCATGCTTTGCAGCAATCTTCTGTAAAATAATCCTGACTGAAAATACAATGAATACAATAAAGCATAGCAGCAGCTTGAAGATTTTTTGTGGCGCCACTTTATAATCAGCCAGGTGTTTTTTCAAGGACATTTCTGGAATACAAGTTCTAATCGAGACGATTTTTTTTGTATTAAAGAAACGTCCAAAAAGCTAGCTGACCGCTGAACCGATCTAACCAAAATGGGGTTGAACCTGCTGAGAAAACTTTCAAAATTTGCCAAAAAATATCTTAAAAATTTTGCGAAATTTTTAGTTTTACAATTCACCAAAACATAGCAGCTGAAAAAACAACATTAACAGCAAAAATTGTTAAAGTTGAAGCGCCTTGTAAGCTGATCAAATAAAGGGTGAAACTATTGTAAGCTGATCAAATAAAGGGTGAAACTATTGTAAGCTGATCAAATAAAGGGTGAAACTATTGTAAGCTGATCAAATAAAGGGTGAAACTATTGTAAGCTGATCAAATAAAGGGTGAAACTATTGTAAGCTGATCAAATAAAGGGTGAAACTATTGTAAGCTGATCAAATAAAGGGTGAAACTATTGTAAGCTGATCAAATAAAGGGTGAAACTATTGTAAGCTGATCAAATAAAGGGTGAAACTATTGTAAGCTGATCAAATAAAGGGTGAAACTATTGTAAGCTGATCAAANTTACTTGTATTCCTGTTTCGAGGATTTTCCAGGAATGTTCGAAAAACCAGCGCCAGAGAAATATCTTTAAAAAACGAAATCAAAAATATTATAAAACATAAACTATATAAAAATGTGGCGAAAGATAATCGATGACTATAGGTTGTAATATCTGAATTATTTGTTTGAAATTAATTTGATTTTTTACGGTCTAAGTCGTATGTTGCAATTTTCTCAATTTGTATGGACGCTAAGTTATTTGGTATGAGACGTCTTTAACAATTTTCTCCTTATAGACGCAACAGATAGAAGTATGATTAGTAGCGATCAAAGCGCTTTTTTATCGCATTAAGCCTATTTTTCGCGAACACTCCATTTAATACTATTTTATATTACACACTTGTTTGCTGCTATGTACTCTGATGGGTCTAGAACAGTGAGGTTTGTTTTCAATATTTCTTGTCTTAGCACCGGCATCTTGAATTATCTATGTATACAACAATACATAGTATTGTATATTATACAATCACTGCATGTACATTACTGAGTGATTTTTAAATGCACATTCAATGGACAGTGCAGTACAATCTATGTTATAGGTATATAATTATATAGATTTGTACAATAAATGTATTTACAATTTTTATTTTTATAAATCGAGAAATTTTATGTTAAAAGTGATTTTAAGTTTTTAAAGTTCCTTTGCATAAATATGGGGTCCACAATTTTTTTAAGTTTAAAACATCTATAGATTATTTATGTTTGAAACTAATCATTGGATATATCATAAATTTGTTTGTCTATTTTTACTGCTAAAAACGATATTGCTAAATTTAGGAAAATTTAGCTGCAAAAGTTTGATCTTTTGGAAAAATTTACAACTATTAAAGATATTGAAAATACATATCATTTCTTTTTGTTATTTATGAGAACCTGAAAAAGAAGACGACATTAAAGTAATAATTGAGTGCAATTGATGTTGTTACAAAGCATGTTTTACAAATATCTTATTAAATCACTTATAAAGGTAAATGGGTTTGTTTGCTGTGTCTCATATTCATTTGACTATTTAAAGTCATAACTTGAGTCTAAAAGTTGAAATTCTATTCCAGATATTTCTGGTTCTCAATGTATCATGCGAAAAAAAACTTAACATTGAATGTCAAACTTTTTTGGGAAATTAAGTTGACGATTGACAAGAAAAAAGTTGTGGCTCTGCTGATTCACATTTAGGGATCTGCTGATTCACATTTAGGGATCTGCTGATTCACATTTTTAATTTTAGTTTTGATTTTATCGTCCCACTATGTGAATAGTGAAATATAGCTGGCTTTGTCATGAAAAGAATTGTTTAGTGATAAATTTTCTAAAAATTTATCACAATTTTGTAAGTTTTTGTTATTTCAAACTTAAACTATTTGATCTAGAAGAATTTAAAGTTTGAAAAACGAAGGTTTGCAAAGATATAAGAATGCGAAAATTACAGTTTGAAGACAGAAATTATAGCCTTCGAAACATAATTTATTACAGGATTTTGACATAGCTTGCATTACCGTGGTTCTCGTACTGAAACTGTTTAATGGTTTCATGACCCCAGAGCAAAGATATTAATAATTCAACATCTCATGCTAAACTTTAATTTAAACTTAATCTTCAATCATCCAGGATTAAAGAAAGTTTAAATAAAAGGATTATCTTGTTTTCAAGGGCAACTGCATGGAGGTAGCAGCCTCCTTAAAGAATATGAGTGTAGCGGATTGTAGGGAATTATAAAATCCACAAGTGAGCAGCAGTTGGATTCTAGAACCAGAGAATATACTACTTATCTTCCTCATCTCTGTATATATCCTCGTATTTCTATTAGAAGCTTAATAATGAATAACAAGTTCATAAACGGAGAGGAAGTTAAGTAGGTTTTCTCTGGTTCCAAAATCCGACACTACTGACTTGCGGATTTTATAATCCCGTTTCGGGGATTTTTATCTGCTACCGAATATTTAGATGTTCTTGGTTTTTTTTTTTAACTAGCTCCATGTTATCTTCATTTTCAAAATATATAATAATGTTTTGCTGCAGTTTAACTTTTAACATTTTAATTAAGCTTTTTTTGACATGCAGCATTGCAGAGGCGCAACTAGGACTATGGAAGCTGATCAAATAAAGGGTGAAACTATTTCATCGAAGATATCAATTCTTTTTTGCACCACCAAAACATTATACAATAGCAAATTAGAAGCCGAAGAAAAAGTAGAAAATAAAGAATTGAAAATTATAGCTCATAAGGGAGGTCGATTTTTCAATTTTTTTAAACATGTTGAAATAAGTATTAAAAGATGCGTCTCAAATCGCTGAAAACCGTACATTTGTGAGTTTTACGATTTTTCACAAATTGTTTGATTTAAGGCTATTTTTTTGATACTATCTGTTTCTAGACGAAAAGTTTGATATTAATCTTGATTTTTTTAATATATTTTGTTCTCGCTTACGCTATTGATTTGATCTACACAAAAAATCGAAATTCTGAATTAGAAAAAAAATGTTCTAAAACTTAAAAAAATAATTGTATCAAAGAAAATGATAGAATTTGGGCTATTTGCATTTCTATTAAAAGTGCCTATAAGTTTGACCCAGGATTACGTATACAGTTTAGTTAATCAACAAATTAAGTCTGACCTAGATGATTTATTAAAGGGAGTGTTCGCGAAAAATGAAAGGGGGTATAGGCTTAATGCGAAAAGTAATTGTTTTTGATCGCTGCTAATCTTACTTCTGTCTGTTGCGTCTATGAGGAGAAAATTGTTAAAACCGACTTATACCGAAGAACGTAACGCCACGCAATACAAATGCAAAAAGTTGCAACATATAACTCGGATCGTAAAAAAAATAAATTTAATTCAAACATATGATTCAGTTATTACAACCGATAATCATCGATAATTTTTCGACGCATTCGTATTTAGTTGATATTTAATAATATTTTCTATTTTTTATGATCTGATAGTTACTTGTATTCCTGTTTCGAGGATTTTCCAGGAATGTTCGAAAAACCAGCGCCAGAGAAATATCTTTAAAAAACGAAATCAAAAATATTATAAAATGTGAGGATCTGCTATACTTATAATATAGGGCATAGGTTACGCGAATTATGGATTTAGAGAACAGGAAGGGGGGGTATAGAGTGAAAAGAATTGCGTATACGTAGGGGAGAGGGCTTTGATGATGATACAATATGTATACATACATGCCCATCAAGCTCAGAAAGTTTTGATTATCATGTTCTCTATTCGATTTATAGTGTGGGAGTAATATGTGTAATTTATTTGTTATATTTCATAATTTAATTGAAATTTAATTAAATTTATCAATTGCAGCGATCGGTACTCGATATATGTGTCAAAACTCAAAATATTTTATATTCATTTTAAATTTTACGAACTAAAAAGAAATATAGAAAAGAAAAGGGCTAGAAAATGTCAATTAATTACAAACATTATTTAAAAATGCATATTGCTATTCCAATTATACTGTTCTTAGCTATAAGCAAGGTAGGTAGATTAAAATTTGCAAAACAAAGAAATTTCAAAAATTTTATAAATCATTTATGTTAAAACGTTTTATCAATAATTCTAAAAGTTGAAAAAAAATATATTCCCCCAAAACCCTATGAGAATAAAAAGGTAAGCTTTGTGGTTTTAGAGAGAGGAGAGAGAGAGAGCGAGAGAGAGAAAAACTAAGGCCGCGTACAGAATTTTCTAAACATAACTTAGCGCAAAGTTTGCCTATCTTTCTATTTGTGCGCACTGCTGCGCGCTAGCTAAGGTCACCGAACAGACATACGCACCTTTCACCCGTTTCCTTAGCGCACATCTTCACTTAGTTCTAAACTGAGCGTCTGTCTCAAGGTTTACGCACACATTGCGTATTTGTATTTTGTTAATTATGTGCACAGCATCCAAGTGAATGCAAACCAACAAAAATAAGAAAAAGTGACGTTTTGCAGAAATTGCTCAAAAATGTGAAATTATGTAGGGTTGAAGAAAGGAGGGGTTGAAAACTATGTTCCGATCTGGGAAAAATTCGACAAAACGGAGTGAGGATGTTAAAAAATCTGCGGGGAAAGTTCTCGACACAAAAAAGGATGTAGCGACCAGAGCTAAGGTGCATTCATTATATTGATACGTCAAATGGATTGTCTACTTTTATTGTGAAACAATTTTAATATAATTTTATCGGTGACCCCATGTATTTACCCTTTTGTGGGGCAGAACTGGTCTGTGTTATTATGCAGTTAAATATTCTAATGTTATTGAAGTAAATTAAGGTTTCTAAATGTCGATAATGTTCCTTTAATAGTTTTAATGTTGTTAAAGAATAAGTATTTTCCTTTAAACACCAAATAAAGTGATATAAACCACGAAAAGTCTCTTTTTGGGATAATGCCTGGAATTAATGAACATCGAAGTTAATGGACATTTACCCCGGAGAATAAGGATGAAAATAATAAATATGAAAATATAATTTCAGCATCTGCGACTGTACCTGGACAACTCCGAGGTTGGTGAAATCCAGCAGTTCTTCGATGCTTACTACTCACATATATACTTCATCGTTTACGAACATTTTATAAATACAGAACAAAGCCTCAGACAAAAAGGAGCTCATAAGGTGACATTTTTTAAAATTTTTTGATTATTTCATACAGTAAAAAATTAGAAAGACCCGGAATTAACTCACAATTAAGCAAACTACTTTACAATATAATTTCACAAATATAACTGATGAAACGATGATCGTATAAAAGCCCTAGTCCTGCCATTTCCGAATTGTGGTCTGCCTTTTTAAGCGCTTAAAATTGCCAGAGATATATTTGTGATGTCGCCTGATTAACTGTCAATTAATTCCGGGTGTTCCTCGTCCTTTTCCGTACAGAGCGTCCCATATCACAGGGAGTATCATTTTAAAAACTACAAACAAATTATTTTTGATGAGTTAAAGGGAACAATTGGATATCACATATCAAGTTTTTTGACTCTTGTCATAATATTTCTGAAAAAAAATATTTACTTTCTACTAAAAATTATTTATTTTCCCAATTCAGCAAAGAATACCCTAAAAAATTTTTTTTGATGAAATAGAAGGAAAAATGAAAAATTGTAAATTTTTTTGATTATTCGCCCCCCCCCCCCCCCATTAAAATTTCTGTAATTTCTCCAAATTGAACAAAGAAAATCTTAAAAATAAAATCTAACTTATGTAAGGAATTTTTTTTCAATATACTGTTGGAAACACAGTATTAAAATAAGGAAACTGAAAATTTTTTAACATCGAATATTTAGGCACAACGTGAAGAATTTGAAGGTGTCTTGTATCTTGTGGAGAAAATTTTAATTTACTTACCGGAAGCCTTGTCCCAAAAATGGCAATATCACAGGTTTAGAAAATTTTAATTTACTTAACGGAAGCCTTGTCCCAAAAATGGCAATATAACAGATTTAGAGACTAATGAAACTATTATAATCTCTTTACTGGAAACCCTGATCCTAAAACTTCAATATCATTGAATCCCTGAACCCCCTGTTCTGTCTTATAGATGACAATGCTTTTTAAATCGAAATGCGTATTGCGTATGATATTATGATTATGATTGTTGTATTTTTCTGTAACGCATTAGATCCCCAAATAAAGAGTTGAATAATCATGATAATAATAATAAATACATTAGGTGTAAAGATCTTAAAGGACTCGCCACAATTAAAATAAAAAATCAAGATTATTTTTTACATCCTAGGAAGTAAATAACATTTCGTATTTTTGAAAAATGGTCAATAAATTTATTTTATATTCACTGGTATATCATTTTCCTAGTATTTTGCGACTGCTCTCGAAGCTGCTTCATCCTGGGAACAGCTGGAAACTACTGAAAAGAGAAGCTATGCGACTTTTTATCCTTTGGTACAGCTCTTTGGGGGACCAGTCTCAGGATGAGGTAATGATAGAGAAATTGATGGATTGATTGATTGTATGTTTTATTGATGACGTCATTGTTTGATTGATTGATTTACTGACTGACTCGCTGATTTCTTGATTCAATTCAACCCTAGAGGAGTTTAAAGATATTCTAAAATTATTCTTTTTCTTTTCTTACAAATTAATAATCTCAGTTATTCTCCCTTAATTTTAAGTCCATACTCCTCCCCACTAACATATCTTTGGGCCTGATTTTAACGAAAATTTATTTAAAAGAATGTTGATAATTTTTGTGAAAATACTGCAGGGCTGGGAAAGCGGCAAAAAAAGAAACATTAATTTTAAAAGATTTCTGCCAACAGAGTGGAGTGAAGAAATCGTTGAAAATATTTCTAAAGTTTAATATTTCTAGATCCATGCAATCTTTGCTACCCTCGTCCCTGGCTTCAGTTCCCCCTACCCTAACCTAGGGATTACAGCTCTAGCCACACAGTCTCATGAACCAGGAGATGGACCTGTTACCGCAGCTCCGATTCTACCGATTATTCCACCGGCATCGGCAGAAAGGTAAATACTGGAATATATATCTTTAAGAAGTACACCCCTCACCCTTCCTGGCGGGGAAGGGGGGGAGGGTTTTCTCAGCTCCGGGGGAAAAATAAAAAAAATGTATCCTCAAAAGATTTTTTTTTCATTTTTTTTTTTCATTTTTTCCCAAAAATTAAAATCTTTTCGCAAATTCATCAAATAAAATCCTAAGCTGATTTTTCAAATAAATATATACCCCAGGGTGAATGTTTACCGACTTTTTAGTTACATCCACTATCGGTTAAAAGCTACACGTCTACGTATTAAAGTAAATCTCGACACTCCTCCCATTTATTCAACCATTAATGGCGAAAGGTAAACGTTAACCAATTATTTAATATTTATCTACTGTTGGCGAAATATGAAGTCTACATTATTACTGATAATACATTAGCCTACTATATATATATATATTTGCAACAACAACATTGCAATAAAATTAATGTACGACACCCCCCCCTCATAATAAAAAAAATAAAAAGAGTATTAACCATGTATTTTTAGGTGGAAGAGTAATGGAAACGATATAACGCGTGCGTTTAACGACGTACTTCTTGAACTCATGGTGTCACAGGTACAACATGTACAACATGTGATTGTACGACATACATCACAAATAAAATTTGCTCTGAGGTAGAACTTGATTTTTTTTGTTGATCCTTTCAGACATATTTAATCCGTAATTATTGTAGCTAGACAGATTAAGTTAATTCCTATTATGATGAAAAAAAAGGGCCGACAAATTGAAATTTACTTTTGGCCAACGAGAAATCGCGAAAATGCGGGCCAGCTGCCAATCAAAACTGGAGTACTTGATTCATTCACCTTTAAAGTTTCCCGCGATGGATGTCAAGTTCAACAAAAGATAAATTAGTTGTAAAACCAACAAAATCTTTTTTAATCGTGGAAATAAAATTGATCTCCGCAAATAGAATAATAGAAAAATTAATGAAAATCGAAAAAAGAAAATTTTTAATTCAAATGAAGATAATGAAGGAAAAATAAAAAGTGTTAATAGAATTTTAAAATAAAAATGAAAAAATAATAATAGAATTTTAAAATAAAAATGAAAAAATAATAAAATCTAAAAAATAACTTAACGTTTTTTTATAATAGGTGCTGCTTGTTGAATGGAGAGAGGATAAGGCGGCAAAACACAGAAAAGCGTTCAGTTTTCTTCTGCAAAAATATAAGGAATGTCAACAATTGGTATTCCAAAATTGCGTAATATTTTAAGAAAAAAATTGAACATTTTTACCGACTTCTGAAAACAAAACAGAAGAAAAGGGACACTGGTCAACTAGCCACAATCGGAATTTCCAGGGTCCGGGGAGGGCGTTTTTTGGAAGGGCAAAATATCTTATTAGAAAAGAATACTAATAGTGCCAATATATTTACAAGTTATGAAGTTGTCTAATAAATGACGAAATCTTACAAGTAACTTTACAAGTTTTACTAGTTTCTTATCTGATCCTTCTAATATCTTCACTAGGCCTAATCTTCACAACTAAACATTTAACATACAAATAATTAAAAATTGGAAAATCTTTATAATAAAGCTCTTCGCTCATATAAATATATATAAATATATATAAACATATATAAATATATATATAAATGTTAGCTATAGCTGGCTAAACGGCTGGACCAAATTGGCTGAATTTTTTTCAAAAATATTTTTTTCTTCAAAACTCAATTTTTTTTTATCCGAAATTTTTCCCCCGATGTATTTAAAATTCCCCTAGCCACTTGAGCTAGTAATGAATATAATTATTGACATGTTGTAGACGTATTATATCCCGGCCATATTTCCTAGTTTTAAATATAATTATTGACATGGTGTAGACGTATTATATCCCGGCCATATTTCCTAGTTTTGAATATAATTATTGACATGTTGTAGACGTATTATATTCCGGCCATATTTCCTAGTTTTAAATGGGACATGTCCCTGTACAAACCCTCACTCGAACTCCCTGAGGTAAAACAGATTTTTTTTAGAATAAAGTTTTTTTTTTCTGGAGGACTTCTTAACTTCTTTAGTGTTTTGTTTTACTTTTCAAGAGTTTTTTTTACATTTAAATTGTTTTCGGCCAATTGGATGTCAAGGTATTTAAAATATTGGTTTAACCCGATTGGAATTTTTATCAATTTAGTACGAGAGTTTTTTTTCAATAGTTTTTTTTAACTTCTTGCTATTTTTTTGTCGTTTTTTGTTGTATAAGAAAACTTATTTCATTGTCAGAAATTTATTTCACTGTATAAGAAAATTTATTAGATTGTCAGTTTAATTGAAGATTGTTTTTATGATGGGTGATAAGAGATTCGACCAAAACAAATTTTTGGATTCCTAAAATTGGCTTAGAATTTAACCTGAAAGTTTCCTTAATCAGTCATACCATAGCTTTACGAGGCAGTCAAATAAAATGAAAACTTAGTTTTAATAAAGTATTTCAAAGAAAATTTGTTAATTTTTTGTTCAAGGTGAGAAAATTTCGTCCAACATTTATCGATACAGGAGATGGAACAAAAAAGATGGATCCAATGTTAGGTAACAGATAAAAAATGTTAATATTTAATTTTTTTATATTTTTAGGGCAAAAAAGATTTATAAAATTACAAAATAGTCAAATGAAAGTTAAAGAGACTGCCTGGACGTATTTTCAATTGTTCCTTCATTTATAAACTAACGTCTGTACCCTTAAAACTTTTCATGAAAATTTTTGGAAAAAATCCGTAGTTTGTGACTAAAAAATATAATTATTTTAGATTTGGGGTTTTATTTCAACGAGAAATCCTTTTTTCTCTTTAAAAATGAATTATTTCTAATTGCGGGTTCTCTGTAGTGCAGAGGAAATTCAAATAACGAAAATTGCGAACACTTTCCATGATAGAAAAGATAACCCACTCTTCAAAATTTAAAAGATTAGGGTCACCTTGAAATTACGTCTACACTGTACACTGAACAGTCCCTTTAAAAATAAGTTTGAATATTTAGCGTGCCGCGTGGTTGTGATTAAATGGATAGCGCAGTACACACATTTGACGCGGGGTGGACTCAATTCTACATTCGAAGAAAGTCACAATAATTCAGCGATCTTGAATATTTCTGGTTCATCACAGGTAAGAGGGGGTTTACCGGGGTATATTTATTTTCTTGAATATTTTGAATTTTTACCCACTGAGCCCGCGATTTAAAAGCTTTGGCTCGAGTCTCAATTCCTTAGACCCTGGTTTAAAGCTCAATCTTAGACACAACTTATGAATCAGCTGCTACAGCTTGTGTCACGTGATCGATAGCTGCCAACTCATAGGCTCAACTTAAGTATTTAGGCCTTATGAAATAAAACCGACCTTGGTTGGTTTTAGTGGAGAATTCAGTCACGGTGTGAGTTTTATTCCAATCAAATCCCTCAAATTAAACCATGAAAATCCGCTAAATACAATATTAAACCGGTTAAATAAACCCAATGCTTTGGAAAATAATTGCAATTTAAATCCGAAAGCTCGAGTCTTAAATTATCTCAGTAACAGCTTAGACTTGAGACTTATTTCCCCAAAACTTTTAAATCTTGGTTCTAATTATTTAGTCTTTTTAAACCTACTTTCTCACTTGTTCCCGTCCAATGAAATAAAATATGTTTAATCAATGATATTATATAATAAAATAAAACAGAAGATTTGTTGGAAGTATTTTAGGCTTTAAATGAGAGGTTTGGAGGTCTAGGGTTGGACGATGGAGGGAAGTATAATGCAGAGGGTATCCTCGTTAGAGAGGTCTTATACAGCTCCAGGTACACACCAGCAAACCGGTTTATCCAGTTTAAACTAGTAAATTCAGTTCAAACTAGTTTATCCTACTGAAACCGGTTAAATTAGCTCATACCCCCTTTTCATGCTGATTTAGCCAGTTCAAAATAGTAAATTGAGCTCAAACCGATGATATATCCAGCTAAAACAGCTTTTTCTAGTTTAAACTACTTATCAAGTCCAAACCTGTTACTAGTTTATCCAGTTTAAACTATTCATCCAATTCAAACCTGTTTATCCAGTTTAAACTATTCATCCAATTCAAACCTGTTTATCCAGTTTAAACTATTTATCCAGTTTTAACAGGTATATTTGGTTCAACTAGATACACGTAGTTTAATGTTATTCATCTAGTTCAAACCAGATGACTACCCACTTCCCACTTCAACCTAGTTTATCTAGTTCAAATTAGCTCATCTAGGGACCGAATTTAATGAAATTTGAGCAAAAAATCTAGAAATTTATAGATCTTAGTGAAATCTTTTTAGGACTAACGTGAACTTTGTTCATGAGATTTACAGACAAGCATTTCTTCTTTCATTCTCCCATTCTCCTGCGATGAAAAAGGTAAAATGAAAATACATTTTTGACCAAGGTTGATCAATAATATATTGAATTTTCATTCTCCAAATTAGTTTAATTAATTTTTCATTCAATATTTATAAATTTAATTTTTCGAATCTGTAGTAGGACTAATAAACAATAATCATGTAAAAAAAAACATAGAAATATATTTCCTACTTTGAAGTGTGCATTCTACCAAAGTGAATAAATACTAAAGTGGAACAGACTAAGGGAACGACGACAGGTTGGGCCATAAGGTTTAATTTGGTTTGGAAATAATTTCATGAAAAGATTTCGTTTGGAAAGTAAAGACTAGAAAAAATAGACTAAAGACCCATGTAAATGTCGTCTTCAGATAGAACTTCGAAATTTTCACGATTTAAAATCAAAATTTTTTGTACGTTTCTATGTAGTTTATATGTAAATACTATTTAGTCGCTTAATCAATTCATTGATTTTGCCTGGCACTTCTAATTCTAAAGGAATTTATCTTTAAAACTGATTAGTTTTGTTTCAAATCTCCCTCCATTTTAAAATATGTTTGTAAATTTCTTAAAACAGATCTATGTTATCATCCAGAGGCGTATTCAGGGGGGGCTATGGTGGCTCATCCCCCTCCTGGATCAGTGGGGGGGGGGTCGGCCTCCCCCCTCCCAAAAAGAAAAAGAAATGTAAGCCCTTAATATCTTTAAAACTATGTCTAGTTCTCAACCACTCTTAAATCTGTCAAAATACAAAAGTGGAGACCAAGAGATATATTTCGAAGATCTTCATTTTTCGGTATCACAAATTGTGCATTCCTTGTTTTACAGATTATGCTTGCAGGCATTATTGTGTTGTCTGAAATCATTTATTGTGCAGTAAAATGGCTAAAATTCACTTCTGAAATCTTAATTTACGTTAACTTATATTTAAGTTAAATACAAATTCTAAGTCTGTGATTGTAAACAAAGGGAGTCCAGTTTCTGTTGTACTGTACACTCCGTATACAGACCAATTTATATATATATATACATTTGGGGTGTTAAAAGATGTAAATATTAGTATTTAATATAAGAAATAAATTATGATATACAAAAAAAATAAACACTCCCTTGCAGTAAACATTCTGCACTATGGAATTTTTTCTACAACTTGACATTATACTTCCAATTGTTTAAAATAACAACATGGTTTATTTCTGCCCCTAATATCAATCAATCAACATTTGGGATTGATCAGATGGAATTATATGGACCCCTGTCTACAGGTAGAGAACACTTAACTATTTTGGATTTTTAAAATTTTGATAAAATCCTTGTTATTTTCTTCTAGGTTATTACTGTGTACAAAGATTGGATTCAGATGAACGTCCAGGTAAAACTTTTGAAACTATCTGTCTTTTAAAACTTTTTCTTAATTTCTTAGTTTTTGGATCAAAATTAATGTTTGAAAAACGGTTAATTGCTATTGCTGAATTGGGGCAAATAAATGATTTATGGGGGAAAGTATGAATTTTTTGGTTAAACGTATTTTATAGGAGGAAAAAAAACCATTCCTTTTGCTGTCTTGTTTTTATATTTTCCTCCAATTTTCGAAAATCATTTCCCCTGGGGGTATTCTTCAAAATATTAACCCCTGGACCTGAGCAATGATCATGTATCGTATGAAAAATGTATATTTATACTGTAAAATCGCGCTCATTGTCTAGAGTCGGTCTGGTAGTTCAACCCGCAGTTTACAATGCTTGTGTTATTAGAATAAAATATATTTATGCACGAAGCGTATGCAGACCCCTCTCAGCGCAACAACGTAGAACAACAATCGTTTGTAATTGAAGGATGTTTGTTTAGTGTTCACTATTTACCAAGATTCCAAATAAGGAAACCTTTTGAAATGCACGCGGTGCTCAGTCATGCCTAGTAAACAATATACAGGTGTTGAATACTAGCTTGAAACCCGACTTTCCCTTAGAAATTTAAAACTAAGCGAAGAACATTTTCGTGGTTCATCAATTAAAATTTGAGGCAACTCGGTCATGGGCCACATGAATTACGGTCGGATATCCAAACAGATTACTACTTTATATATAAGGTTAACCGGGCAATGGAAAATAATTACATAATTTGTCAAATTTTTATAATCAAAAACTCTATTTAGTTTTGAAACGCAAAAATTGCAGGGAATATTTATTTAAGTTCACACCAGTAAAGAAATTCAGCATATTGCGAAATTTAAGCTTAACTCTATTGTAACACGTTGATATGTATCGTTTTTTTCGTGCATTAGCAGTTCGTTTAGGAATCATAGCTTTTCGTGAAAAAATCCCCTTATGATAATGAAGTCATTAACCTTTGTGGATGTGTTTCAGAAAAAAATAAGTTAAGAGTGATAAGTCCAATTTACAACCGTTCCCTGTAAACCTATATATGTATAACAAAAAGAAAGATATGGAGACCCTGCAATTGAAAATATTCAATTTTGAAGAAAATAATAATGATTTCTCATTTATTCTTGATCTTGTAAAGGAACTAGAGGTTTAAAAGGTACTGTCGTGAATCGGACACGTCACTTTCATAATGGAAGGTCCTTTAATGTTGACATGCATTCCATTGTATCCAGGAGGAACAAATAGACGATGATGTTTGTCCTAAAGACTGGAAGAAAAAGATCCACGATGCTGGGGATTTTCTTCCAAAAAGTTTGATGAGAATTTCAAAAATAACCCTAAAACAGGAAAATAATCTCTTCGAAATCAAAATGTTTAAAGGAAAAATTAGATTGTCCAGATTGAGTTTTGAAGCAACCTGTTTTTTTGTCTTTGTCAACTACCTACTACAGGTTGTTTAAAACCAAAACTGGTAGTTTTAAAACTTAGATTTGTTGTCTTTAAACGAATATTTTTGATCTATAATCTTTAAATGATGGTCAGTAACTCAAATTTTTTGGTCCAGTAGCTAATATCAATAGTTCTTATTAGAAAAATTGTGGTCCCTCAACCAATTGTGGTCTGGAAACCGAAATTGTTGACCAGTAACACAAAAATGGTGGTACGTCGACTGAAATTGGAGGTCTTTCAACTAGAATTGGAGGTCTGTCTACTTAAATTGGTGGTACGTCAACTAAAATTTGAGGTCTTTCAACTAAAATTGGTGATACGGCAACTATAGTTGGAGGTCTATCAACTAAAATTAGTGGTCCGTCAACTAAAATAGTGGTCCGTCAACCAAAATTGGAGGTACATAACCAAAATTGGTGGTCAGTCAACTAAAATTGGAGGTCTATCAACTAAAATTGGAGGTCTGTCAGCTAAAATTGGTGGTACATCCACTAAAATTGGAGTTTCGTCAACTAAAATTTGAGGTTTGTCAAATAAAATTTGTGGTATGTCAACTAAAATTTGTGGTATGTCAAGTAAAATTGGAGGTCCACAACTAAAAAAATTAGTGGTACGTCGACTAAAATTGACGGTTCATTATCCAAAATTAGTGGTCCGTCAACTAAAATTTGAGGTTCATAAACCAAAATTGGTGGTCCGTCAACTAAAATTGGTGATCCGTCAACTAAAATTAGAGGTCCTTCAACGAAAACTGGTGGTTCGTCAACTAAAATGGGTAAAGTGGTAATCAATATTGGTTTTGTCAAAACTCAAATTCGCGACCTGGTCCGGGATGCCAGATTTGGTTGTCCATAAATGGGTCCTGAAACATTATTTCATGACAAAAGAAATTGGATGCGCTGTACAAGCGCAGACACACTCTTCCTTTTCTGAACAGACAGATGCGCTTGCTGCCTGTAAGTAAATATTGTCCACGTCCGCTGATGATATCGTGGTGAATCCTCCTAGTGGTGTTTAATGAAGGGGAGGAAGGAAACCTACTTCAACTTTACCTCCAACCCACAAATAGGATTTCCAGCGCAGTTATTTGCATTGCAAAAATTCGCAGAAAAAAATCTAAAAATTTGCAGGAAATGTTGCAATTATTCGCATAATTGTCGCATATTTTTTTCTCACGAATTTCACAATTTTTTCGCTTCCTTTCGCTAAATTCATTTTCGCGAAAAAATGCGAAATTTTGTTTAAAAAGTTTGCGAAATGCAATAAATTGTGCGAAATTTCGTATTTTTTCGCGAACGTTTTTGAAACCAAATGACCTGAGTAAATACATTTTTGCCTCCTGCTGAACGGATGGTTTGCAAATCCATTTATTGACATCATTCATAGGAAGCAAACTGGGTGTGGGTTGCCATCCTTCCCTCGTTAATGTTAAGAGTGAAGGTTTCTCCTGTTTGGTAATGGCGAGTGTCGACAACCATTTTGTTTGAATTTTCTTTTTTGATTTTAGTGATTTGTCCCTTCTACCTAATGTTTTGTTTATTTGACAAGGGGAGTTTGACTTCTATTGTACATATTTGGGTGCAGAATGCGGTGTTGTGCCGTACAATTACTCTTCTTTACAGTACACTCTGTACAGAACTGTACAGTACACTCTGTACAGAACTGTACAGTACACTCTGTACAGAACTGTACAGTACACTCAGTACAGAACTGTACAGTACACTCTGTACAGAACTGTACAATACACTCTGTACAGAACTGTACAGTACACTCTGTACAGAACTGTACAGTAACTGTGTACAGACGTGTACAGTTTTATCTCATATATCTATTGTTGCAGGAGGTTCCTCCGTTTGTACTGGAGCCGAATTTTCTGGAAAGAAATGAGGATTCATATTATACAGATGATGTAGATTCATCCCAGGTGCCTAGACAGGGTTCTAGACCAGGGTTATCCACAAAGGATGAGATTTCAAAGACTTCTTTTTAACAACTCTATTCAGTCTTATGAAATCAACAGTAATATATATAATTTACGACAATTAGTGCAGGGAAAATATCAACCAATATATTCCTTTCGTATCTATTATTGTGACTTAAATTATTGTATTGCAATAAAGCTGCTTTTTCTTCAATTCAGGATTCTTTGCAACTGGAAACTTGTTTCTTGATTTGCCAACTCAATAAATAAGTGATTGAAAGAATATGTTCGGGGCAGAAGACTTAAGTTAACCTTGGAGTTTCTGGTCGACTTTGTACTTTCATCCTTTTTTGGGGAACCTTGTATTTGAACTCCCCCCCCCCCCC
>NW_019396191.1:773338-783752 GCF_000591075.1 Eurytemora carolleeae
CAACAAACCTCAGTTATAGGACTAAACAAATACAAATAATTAAACCGTATACACACTAACATCTGATCTTGGCAACAAACCTCAGTTATAGGACTAAACAAATACAAATAATTAAACCTTATACACACTAACATCTGATCTTGGCAACAAACCTCAGTTATAGGACTAAACAAATAGAAATAATTAAACCTTATACACACTAACATATGATCTTGGCAACAAACCTCAGTTATAGGACTAAACAAATACAAATAATTAAACCTTATACACATTAACATCTGATCTTGGCAACAACATCAGATAAAACTTTCATGGGTCGCGATCGAGAGCTAAAGTGATTAGCTTTCAGTCTATACCCCCTTTCATTTTTCCTTTACTGTCCCTTTAAGCCATTAAAGCCATTTCTTTCATTTCAATCATTTCCAAAAATGAAGTACACGAAAAAAAGAGAATTTCAACTTTTTTGTTAAATTTTTTTCGGGTCTAAACATTTTTACTATTTAATTTTTTGAAGCGAAATTCAAAAGTAAAAGAATCATCATCTTATTTGAAGTTAATGGAATTTAGACTAAAAAGTACAAGTGCAAGCTTAATGGATTGATAAAACAATTATTTTGACCGAAATATTCTTTATTTAATTAAGATTGATTGATTCTGAACTTTCACAATATACTTAAATAATTGATTAAATTTCGAAATGTCAATTAATTCTCCATATTGGTTTTACAAATGTTGTTCATCATACCCCCTGCACGTGTTACTAGCATTAAATATGCATGTTTTTACCTTTCTTTATAAAAACAGATATATAAAAGTTTGATTTTTAATATCTTAAAGAATTTTTTAATTGTTTGATTTATTGATTTATTGATTTATTGATTTATTGATTTATTGATTTATTGATTTATTGATTTATTGATTTATTGATTTATTGATTTATTGATTTATTGATTTATTGATTTATTGATTTNCCCCCCCCCCCCCTGGAAATGGAGGGATTATGAAATCAAGCTTGAGAAATAAAGTATTGTACAAATGAGGCGGAAACGGGTTGAAGATGTTAAAAAAAACAAGACTTAAAGGAACTGTAAACGTAATATCAAGTGACTCTCTAATTAAATTGGCCAATATATCCGATTTTAAATGATTCCCTGAAAAGCTTTATCTGATCAAGATTGCATAAGATATCAAGTAAAAATATAATTTTTCTTTTAAACATTTTTTTGAACTTTTTTTTCATCCAAACCAAAAACAAATTATTATTTTAGGAAAATTTTTACCTTCTAATAACTACGGGAATATCATTTAAAGTTTGAAATATTTCTCTTTAAATTGAAGTTCAGTTTAATTTACAACGACAGTCCCTTTAATCTTAATTAATCTTTAGATCACCCAGCTGACCCTGACAGAGACTCCACCGCGCCGGCGCGAGGACACACTGGGAGGTCGTCTTGCACAAGCTATCTTTCAAACTCTTATAGTCACCTGGATAAAGGTGGGATAATAACTTGTTTGTAAAACTGTTTTTATAATTTTTAAATCTTATTCTTTCAGGGGTATTTATTTTTACAAAAAATCATTTTCTTCTCCCTTTTGAAAATCTTTTTGCATATCCATTATTTTCCTCAAAATCATTAAAGATATTCACCCCTGCATTCTTTTCTTGATCAATTATGTTTAAAAAATATGCTTTTTTAATTTCTCTGAAATCTCCAAACTTCCTGATTTGTTTTTATTAACTCTAGGCCAACTTGTATGTTGTTGTGTCTTGCGAGCTGTGGGATCAGTTTCTTGAAGTTCTATCAGGGTTAACACTCTGGGAGGAACTTATCAGGGATATATATATATTAATGCATTTATATTTATATTCAAATGTATTTTCGTAAAATAAAAGAATGAAAAATGACGATAAGTCATGTTTCATCTCTGTGGAATGAATCTCTAGCAAAATGTGTTTTGAGGAAAGAAGTAAAATTAATTTTGATTTTTTCATTATCATTTTTATTATCATTTCATTTGTTATGGTTAATAATGAAATCAGTTTAGCGTTTTTCATTCTAATTAATTTATCTTATTCTTGTATTTTTCCTTAAAGTGAAAGATTCCACGAAAATTTTTATTTTTTACACAAACTCGAGAAATTGTGCTTTATATACATATGTACGCATGTAGAGAGTGGTTCAAGACTATGGAAACTTTAACGCGAGTCTTGGCACGCCAGGTTTACAACCTTGACCTCAACGATCTACCGCTTGACCGACTGAGCGAGCAAAAAGCTAAGCGAAGGCGAGGGAAGGCGGGAATTGTACTTCCCAAAATATCAAACACTGCAGAGGTAACTTTTAAAAATATCCAGGAAGGCTCGGAATTAATTGACAGTTAATCTTATGAATTTACATATATATCTCTGTTAATATTTAAATGCACAAGAAAAGCATACCACAATTTGTTGATTTTGTTTCATTAATAATATTTGATTTAGATTATATCATATTTGAATAGATTGTAATATCGTCTGATTAATTATAAATTAATTCTGGGTTTTTCTGATTATGACTGTAGACTAAAACTTCTTAATGAACACTTAAAGTCAAATAAAAGTGGAATTCCTCAGCTTCTACTAGAATATTTGAATCTTTCCTTTGTCAAATCTTCAAAGTTTTGACATCTGTGTATACGCAAGGAGAGAATCCATTTAAACCAATTTGTTCTTTTCATAAAATCTTGGGTATATAATTCACTTGAAATAATTTTCTCATGGAAGGAAGGGGTTGAATTTTTCAAATTTGTTTGTAAAGATATGCTGAAATAAAAAATTCTTTTTATTTTTGAATTTTTCTATTTTTTATTTTTAGGACTTAAAAAACAATGAAGGACCAGCCATGCACCCTGCATTTCGAGGAACTGACACCGAGTCCCCTTACCCGCCCCGGCATCGTATATCCAGCGAGAGTGAGGGGATTGGAGCCCCATATACTGAAGACCACCTGGAGTTCTCGGAGAGGATGTTGTTTACTAGAAAGAGGTGCATGTCGGAGAGTTGGATCAATTTCCCTCGGAATCAGGATCATGATATCATGCTAGCCGCAGCCTGGCGACTCAAGCAGAGAAGATCCAGGTAAAATAAAAAAATTTAAAGAAAATTAAGAATTTTTAAGTTTAAAATATGCCCCATAATTACTAGAATTTTCTGTTTTCCAAGCATTTTGAGATCAACTAATCCTATTTCTAGCTAATTTTGTGATGTTTCAGATCTGTTGATTCTCTTCGGGATCGAGAAAGCAGTAGATCCCCTAGCCCCGAGCTAAGCAGCAGCATGGAGTCCCACAGTATCAAGGACAGCCCTATCCAGCTTGACCATGATCATGAGGGTGCTTTCTATGACATCGGAGATGTTTCTCATGGAAGCCAGGGCCCTAAGAGTGTGATGGCTGGTGGATCTGTGAAGGGCTGGTTACCTGATGTGGCAGTAGTACTGTGGCGACGCATGCTTGGCTCTTTGGGGGATGTTAATAGTATTGCTGACACTGTGATACATGCACAGATATACAAGTACCTTATTGACCTTCATGAGATAATGAACAAAATCCGAGCAAACCAGGGGGTCAGTGTGGATAACCTCAAGACCCCTGAATCACCCCAGTATGTGCCTCCTTTCACAATCTTTGCCCCTTGGTGTTTCAGGGCACTGTTACTCCCTGATACTTACCAACGGGGGAGAATGTATGCCCTTCGTCTTCTTTGTCTTCTAACAGTCCGCCCTCAGGTAATTTATTAATGGCACCATTTTGAGTCTTACTTTTTAATAATTTTCTGATCAATATAAGCTTCCTCTTTTTATTCATCATACTTAACTATTGAAAAAAATTTGGAAATTTAGTTTTTTTATAAAATTTACGATTTCAGGATACTCCACTACCTCGCACCCACCTAATCCAGTTTTACAAAGTACTTCACCAAGGACTGTGCAGCAATGACCAGGATACAGTTCACAATCTGGTCAGATTTACCGGGTCCAGATTCTTTTCCCTGTCCTTACCTGGATACTCGTCCTTCCTTTATGACTACCTGACTGCATCTAACAGTGTTATTTCCTCCCAGGAGTTTAAGGGCCTTCCAAGAACAGAGGCAGTTTCAATTGTAGGAAGCTTACTGTCCTATCCTTCTGTAGTTTCCTCTTTACCACTTCTTCTTCCGTCCTCTGACCAGCTTTCTCTGGTGTCCAGCCAAGATCTGCAAGATCAGGTTATCAGTGTACTCTTGAAAGCAGGGAAAAAGGAGCCAAATGGACTGGCACGTTGTATTGCTTTGTCCTCTCTTGGAACTTTTGTATATCGTGAACTTGTTCATCAAACATATCATTCTAAACTCAAAGATGCAATCATAGTTCTGCTGGCCGCTCTTAAGTTCAACAATAAGGCAGTGGCGCAAGTAGCAAGTGATATGCTAATGCTGATATCTGAACAGGTTGACCGTGTTCTAGCCTACCATCAAGATCTTCCAAAACGGATTGTTGAAGTTCTATCACGCAGTTTGGCATCCTTGCTCCCCAAACCTGAAGTTAGCAATGATATATCTAAGGAAGATAGAAGGCTGTTACTCTCTTTGTTGAGCTGTCTGGGAGAATGGTGTATGAAGCTTCCTTTGGAAGTTCTCACTCAGATTCAGGAGGATGGCAAATCCCTGCTTAATCATGTGTTTGAAGCATTGCTCTCAGGTATAAAGCCTGCTCACAGCAACTTATCTTCTCCCCTTCTCACCTCCAACAGTCCTGTTGGGTATGTAGATGGTTTTGACCCAGACATCCATGTTGACAATCTGAGAGGAGAAAATTGGAATGCATCTCCAGCTAAACTGAAATCTAGATCTGCTTCTCGTGACCTGATGGATGATGCATCTTTACCTCTCCTGCAAGATGAGGGTCCTGGAGCTGTGGTTCAGCTTGCGGCTAGAACTTTGCTATCTCACCTGGTTAATCACCTCAACCACTTCCCACAAGCAGTTGGGGCATCAAGTCTTTCAAGTCAGGTCTCAGAGCAGGATGATGTTCCAACTTTAGTGAGTGATGAGTTAAATCTTGAAACTTTTCAATCTCCCAACATCCAGCTTTTTATTCTTAACAACACAACTCTCCTGTCTTTAGTGGAGATTCCCGGTTTAGAAGAGGATGTTGAAATGTCTGGATTTATCACAGCCCCAAGTCAGGTTAGAATCATCCTGCGGGACATCTCTGGCAAATTTGTCTGGGATACCTCAGTGCTTTACACTCCTTCCTCTATGCAAAACCAGTCCTTAGCTCCCTCCTGGAGTGGTGTATCCACTCCTCAACATGCTACTGTACTCTCCCCACCTAGACATACTAAACGACACAGGGATCCAGAGGAACTACCAACTCACGAGGTGTCAGCTCAAGATCTTGATCAACTTGACGATCTTCTTCAATACCTTGGACACACATCCCCCGAACTATTATCAATGCCCAACCTTCCTTTAAACTCTGTCCCTCCATGGCACGGGGTTGATAACACCCTAGAGGGTGACATTATCTCATCTGTGATAAGCCAAAGAAATTTAGAATTGGATCAACTATCACGGCTAAGCGGACCGCACTCCCTTTATAACGCTGGAAAACCAGTTTTACCGCCAGAAACCCCGGTCTTACGCGAGGAAGAGTGTTTCCAACAAGCCAGGATATTGTTTCAACAGCTGGGTCTCTGCTCTTGGGAGAAGAGACCACATGTACATCTTGTAAAGAAGACTGAGCAACTAGTGAGAGAACTGAAAAATTTAGATAATCAAAAAGGTAAAATTTTATAATTGCTTGACTCGAGGGGAATAGAAGGTCCATAACATATGAAAGAGGAGTGGGTTGTAATTGTTAGCAAAAAATCTTGAATAGAATTAAAATATTTTTATAATTTAAAAAAATATTATTCCCTGCTGTTGAGAGTTTTTTTGCTTTATTTTTTTCCTGTGAAACTGTTTTGGTGACTATTTTATTTATTTACCACTTCTTTAAAGCTTAAATTTTTTATTTGTAAGGAAAAGTATTTGTAGAAAATTTTAAAATATGAAATTTTATTTATTTACAAAATCCAACTTTATCCAAAGAGGGCAGTTTTAATTATTTACAACTACTTTACAGGGATGTTAAGGAAATTTTTCTGTATCAAGGGTTCCCAAGACCAATTTTGCTCACAAAACATCGAGAAAGCAGCGTGGGATGTTTTGTTGGTAAAATTGGTCGAGGGAACCCGTGGTGAAGTAAAACTTTTAATTTCCCGAAGAAGTAGTTATACACAATTTTTTTAAGAAAACTTCGCAAAGTGGGTCGTTATTTTACTTAATTATCCCAAGGGACGTAAATTAACTTAACGTCGCTCTGTTTGGGGAATCCTTGGTCGGTAAGTTTGGTCAGAAGGCGGTAATAACTATTTATCTCTTTATTACGGGGAGGCAACAGGGATGCAATAAATATAGGAGGGAATATCACGGTTTCCGAGGTTCCCCAACAAGGTCAAGGGAAGCCAATGCAATGTAATATTTCCCCCTTTATTTATTGCATTCTTGTTGCCTCACGAATGAAGAGATATGTTTTTTTTCTATTCAAAATAAAAATTATGCAGATTTTCTACTTGTTAACAAAACATAACATTTTAATTTACATATAAACAACCTTCTTCAGGTTTAAAAACTGTCAAATCTTTATAGTTTTGTAGCACATCTTTGAGTTCAGAAATCAAATCTAATTAATGTTTTCCAAAGTTGTAAAGCCGCAACTTCTTTGCAGAAAAATTCTCAATCAATTAGATTGCATCTCCAGGGTTGCATGGTTTCAGGGTTCCAACGTAAATATCAGGGATTCAATAGTGTCATATTTTTGTTCAAAAGTTGAAAAAATAACTTATTTAACTACTTACTTAGGAAGTCTCCTTAAATCAAATGTTTTGGATCTCTCTGTATTTACGCAACTCCGGAAATTGTCATTAAGTAATTATAAATAATTAAGTGAATTTAGTATTAAAGGATTAGAACATGGATTAAATAATTAAAGGAGCTATTAAGTACATAAAGGTCCTTTCTCTACCCCCCCCCCCCCCCCCCCCCACACTGTCGTGAGGTACGGGGGCGAGGGAGCGGGGGGGGGGGGGGGGGGGGGGGGGGGTGAGATGCTTGAAATTGAACCTTGAAAATTATAATTAAATTTTTTAAATGAAAATGTTACTAGAGATGATAACCTCAGTGTCAAGTTACAGGTGTTGTCCCCCACAAAGGATGAGAATGTAAAGACGACTTGAAACTCGTCATAAATGACGATCGCAAGTTTAAGTTAAGTGTTGCCTTGAATGTTATCTTTAAATGGCTTTATTCAAGATTTTGCAATTGGGAAAGAAAGAAGTTTATAAATGCGGGGAATTATGATTAGAAAACAAACAGCATAGATTCCGTACAGTCTTCTCTTCAGTCCCATCCTTTGTGGATAACCCTGTATCTTCAAATTACTTAATAGACGTAATTATTCACCAATTAATGTAAATTCTCATCCGGTCTTGTTTAAGTATGGACGTGTGCACGCGGATTCATATCTTACTCCTAGCTCTAGAGATCCACCTAGTGTCAGGTATTGGAAATTTTGTCCCGAACCTTTCCCATTTCTTTTAACTCCTGCTCGAGTACGAAGGGGGGCGGGGGGTAATTGTGATCAGACTTAGACCTGACTTGAAAATTATTCACAGTTTACCTTTCCTGATTTATCTTCCTATCTATCGATCTACCTTCCTGTCTACCTACCTACCTACCTACCTACCTACCTACCCACCTACCCCCCACCTACCTACCTACCCACCTACCTATCTACCTACCTGCCTACCTACCTACCTACCTACCTATCTAGGGCTGGACTACAGAACCTGCTGCAGCTGTTCGTAACAAATGCCGCGAATGTTTTCCTTCTGGAAGTTTCTCCCGAGTATCCTATTCTGCTAGAGGAACAAGTGGAGATGTGTAAACGTATTCTGAATGTGTATAGGTACAGTGTGAACCAGAAAACTCTCTAATAGGAAGACGACTTTTAGACTCAAGTTATGATTTTAAATAGTCAAATGAACAATTCATACATAAATATATAATAACCAAAAACCAATTTTAATAAACAATAGAACATGTTTAGACTTATTTTAAGAAGATATATATACATATATATATTGCATGGATGTCTCTAAAACTTTAAAGAGAAAAGATTTGTCTTGTTGAATTGAAAAAAAAATATTCAGTTCATAATTGTGGTATGATTCAAACCCAGTTAACTGAACACTTTCTTTAAAGGGACAGTAAAGGAAAAATGAAAGGGGGTATAGGCTGAAACCAAGTCCCCAGGGCATTAAAATCAGGGATTATAGAAATTAAGATGATATAAATATTTCTGCTTTTATACCATGCTATTTTCAAAAAAAAAATATTTCTTTGGGAAAATATATTTTCTTCTTTCTAATTTTAGATTTTTTAATGGCCATACATATACTATACATGTATTATTAACAGTTAGATAAACCTATTTTAATTAGTTTAAATGATTAGATAACATCAATGAAGGGGTCAGTAACCACAGTTTGCATAATATACAGGGCTCGAACTTTACATTGTCGTGCTCTATCAAAAAAAGTAAAAACAACATAAAATCCGTAATTTTTTATATTTTTATTTCAAATAAAAAACAAAAGTTGCATTGGTCCACCATCTTGACGCTCACTCGATGTAATCACCCTCAACCTCTATCACGGCCTCTAAACAGCCTTTGGCTCGGAAGCACGTCTTGATATCCAGGTCCGTGAGAAGTGACGCGAAGTGCTCCTTGATGGATGCAATCAGACTGTCGTTAAGTGTTGTTGGGACGTCTATTGGTATTACCTCGAGGTAGCCCCAAATAAAATAATCCATTGGATTAAGGTCGGGGCTGCTGGGAGACCATTGCTCCTTGGTGACCAGGTCGTAGCAGTTCTTCTGAACCTAGGCCATGGACCTGTTGGACACATGGCAGGAGGCAGAGTCCTCCTGCCAGACCCAGGGGCGACCTCCAGCTTTGGGGATGATCCAGGGTAACAATATCTGCTCCACGACCTCCAGGTAGATGTTGGTGTTGATCATTAACCCGACCTCAAAGATGTGCGGGGGCATGACGTCACCCTTGTTGGAGACAACAACGAACACCAGAATCGTCTTAGTGAACTTGGTTTTCATCAATTCGGGAACATCCTTAGGGCAGGCAGCGATCCACCTGTTTTCTGCTTGTTGTACATTTGATCCGGGTAGAAACTTATTTCGTCTGAGAAGAACCTAATCATGTTGTTCTCCTTGGGTTGCTTGAGCTTGTTCAGGAATTTTGTGGAGCTCAGCAGTCTGCGTCAAATAATACACTGATTGAATCCGCGTAGTTTGTATGTTTTTGCGGAATAAAAAATCGGATTAGAGTCATGCTATACAACTAAACCGCCACGTGAAAACTACGCAATAACGATTTTTTTATAGAACATTTTTCCTAATGGATATATTGTGGAGTCATGAAAAATTCGTCTTTAAAGTATATCGTCTCTATAAGAGAAAGTTGCCAATTAACTACGAAGAAGAAAAAACAATCCATGTTTTCAGGGTTAACCACAAAGGATGAGACTTCAGAGACGATTGTAAGAAATGTATACTTCTCCTTACTTTCACGGTTCTCTGCAACTGTAAACTCATTTCTTTCTTTGCCAAATTGCAAATGACTATTTTCATGGCAAAAACCTAATTAAAGCTTGAGATTGTCAAATTATACGAGTTTCATGTCGTCTCTGCTGTCTCTTTGCCTTGTGGATAACCTTATATCTTTGTGGAGAAGACGGAACGGGGGGGGGGAGGGGTTAAAAGAGTGTCAATACGAGTCCCTCATTTCTATTATTTCTTTTTAATGAGTGAAAATATGAATTAACAACTTAGCTTAAAAACTGAAATTAATAGCTAGGTTAATTTATTTATTAAAATTTACTATTGTACAACTTACATTCATAATTCAGGACTATTAGAATTATACTTAGAATTATACTTTCAAATCTTACTAATAATTAACACAAAATGTTACATAGAGTAAAAATGAATAAATATGAAACTGTTTAGGGGGTATTTAATTAAAACTGAACACAAGGCGCAACTGTGTAAATTTTTAGGGGAAGGGTTGGGAGAAATTTTTTATTGTGTTTTCATATTGGAATTAGTGCGATACAAGCAAATCATTTGTTAGAATGAAATCTTTTAATTTAGATATTTTGAAACAAATCATTTTAACATTTTCTCTTGTTTTATCCTGTGAATTGCCAGGTCCTTTATCCTGTGAATTGCCAGGTCCTTTATCCTGTGAATTGCCAGGTCCTTTATCCTGTGA